>NC_056747.1:1255731252-1255771252 GCF_019279795.1 Protopterus annectens
ATAAATAAATTCCTCGCCGTTGACCTGGTAGTTTTGGAGAGGCAGTTTGAAGGAATGGGACTTGATGATAAGAACTGTCGATATAGTAAGGTTTCAATTAACTTGATGAAATGAAATTCAACATTGTGGAATTTCAATATTGTGATGTAGGCCCATATATTTAGCCCCCACACCCCCCTACTTTAATATTCTCCCTCCAAGACTGCAGTACAGTGGGGAAAAGGGAATTTTCCCTTATCCGCACCTTAGTACGGCCTCGGCAACAGGCATACTTATGGTGAAAAGCACTTTTGCGTAAGTATGCCCAGCCATTTGGGTTTCAAGCAAACGTCCGAGACCTATATATATATGTATATATATATATATATATATATATATATATATATATATATATATATATATATATATATATATATATATATATATATATATATATATATATATATATATATATATATATATATATATATATTTATGTATATATATATATATATATATATATATATATATATATATATATAAAAATCCATGTATGTCTATATTTTTATACACTACTATCTCTCTCGCTCTCTCTCTCTCTATATATATATATATATATATATATATATATATATATATATATATGTATGTATATATATATATATATATATATATATATATATGTGTGTGTGTGTGTATATATATATATATATATATATATATATATATATATATATATATATATATATACATATATACACACACGTGTATATATATATATATAGATAGATAGATATACACATATACACACAGACACATGCATATAAATATGTATGCATGTGTATATATGGGTCTGCTTCTAAATCCCATAGACCAGATTCCCAAAGATGAAAATCCTGAGATGAAAATCACAAAATCATGGAAACCCAAATGTTGGCGTTTTACCAAGATAACTAAACACTTGGCCATTCTAAACTGAACGCATGCCGAGGAACATGCCCTTTTCTCCACTGTAGTGTGATCCCGGAGCTGGTATATTTAGGGTGGGTGAGGGGCATAGCCCCCCACCTAGGTGGGTTTTACTTACCTCTGCATGCATTCCATTTAGAAGTGGCCAAGTGTTTACTTACTATGGTAAAATGCAGACGTTTGGGTTTCCATGGTTTTGTGATGTTCATCTTTGGGAATCTGGTCTTTGGTAGATCCGTAGATATGTATATATATATATATATATATATATATATATATATATATATATACAGAACATACATACATACTCATACACACATATATGTATAAATATACAAATACATACTTTGTGTTGGCATGTTTGTGTGACTATGGATTACATATCTATAGATAAATAAATGTATAGTCTCTATTACCAGTGCTTGAGTGGTACTACCTTGTGATACACTTACTTGCTGCCACTTGTGCTAAACAGCAAGTACCCTAACTGCATTTAGCCCAATCTTTTTAATTATCTTGGTCTCCCACCACCAAACCACATACTGTGTAGCACTACCACAACCCTAACTCTAACCCTAAACCTCTTTCTTATTCCCTATATTTAAAATCCCAGATCATTCCTTAAAACTAAAAATCCACTTCCTCTCCTTAAACCTAAACTCCCCATTTACTCCCTCATGTTCCTTAAACTTAATCCCCCCTCCTTGGTCACTGCCTGAAACCCTAAGCTCCACTCCCTCCCCATGTCCACTGCACTTATCTTGCTGAAATTTGAATAATATGTGAGGGCAAGGTGTGTTAGCTCCACGCTTTCTGCATTACTGAGCATGAGCAGCAGCCCATGTGCACTACAAGATACTCACGTCTCTGGCTTCAAGACAGGACTCGGTCTGGTATATACATTGTATATCACTATCATGTGTATTTCAATATAGCTATAAGTATATGTCTATATCTAAATATATCTATAAGTATATATCAATATATCTATAAGTATATATCAATACATCTATACGTATATGTCTATATATAAATATATCTATAAGTATATGTCTATATATCAATATATCTATAAGTATATGTATATAGGTCTAGGACTATTTATTCACTGAAAGCACTTTTCACTGAAACACATTTGACCGTGCACAATTCACTGAAAGCTCAATTCACTGAAAACACAATTCACTGAAACACATTTTACTGAAAGTTATATATGGCCTTTTCCCCACTGTTGTGCGACCCTGGAGTTAGTATATATAGTAAGGGGGGGGCGCTGCCCCCCCCTACATCGGGGTGGTATGGGGGGCATAGCCCCCACCTATTTTAAATATTTTGAACTATATACATGGATACTTGCAGTTCCAGTAAGTTACTCTTTTCTGAGCTTAATATATATCAAAAATATGTACAGGGCTATGCCCCCCACACCCCTCTTACTATATATACTAACTCCAGGGTCACACAACAGTGGGGAAAACGCCATATATAACTTTCAGTGAAATGTGCTTTCAGTAGTCCTAGACCCATGTCTATATATAAATATATCTATAAGTATATATATATATATATATATATATATATATATATATATATATATATATATATATATATATGCCAGTAACTATGCTGCACATCCTCAGCCTTCACAAAGGCTTTGTACCAAGCAAATGGAGGACAGCAACAGTCACACCCCTGCACAAGGGAGGGCCATCCACTGCCTCAGGAAATTACTGATCCATAAGTCTGACCAGCCTCATTTGTAAAGCCATGGAAAGACTTGTTATGGAATTAATCAATAAGGACATAAGGAGCCTCCAAACACTGGAACAATCACAGTTTGGGTTTATAAAAGCAGGTATTGCTTACTCAAACTAATAGACTTCTTTGAAAAGTTCAGCAGTGCAATGGACAAAGGAAAGATGATACATACCACCTACCTAGATCTGTCCAAAGCTTTTCACACAATACGTCACTAGGTATATTGGAGAAGCTTACCCAGTTGGGAATAAATCCCTATGTCACCCACTGGATTGCCAACTGACTTATAGACAGGTCTCAAGAGGTCATCACTGGGGAAACTACCTATACTAAAGACCAGTCACCAGTGGAGCTCAGAGGGTTTGGTACTGGGGCCCCTCCTGTTTGGCATCTACTTCTCTGAAGTAAAGACAAGTACCAAGGGTCTTTGGCTGACAAAGTCTGTGGATGACCGCAACTAAGGAGCAATCACTAAATCCCCAAATAACTCAGACATTCTGCAGGAAAGCTTGTCCCAAAGAAATAACTGTTGCCATAGACATGGACTAAAACTAAATGTTAAAAAGTGCATTATTGTATCCCTTTGGAAACCCACCACCCTGGAAAATTACCACATTGACAATATGCCACTAAGAGTCAGCCCTGTAGTTCGGGATTTAGGAACATAAGTGGACAGTAACCTATCATTCCACTAAAGTGTGTCCACAGTAGTAAGAAACTCCTTCTATACTGTGCAACTTATAAGGAAAGGGATAATTTCCCGGTCCAGTTATATAACTGTCCCCTTACACTGCTGTCATTAGACCAGTCATTGAGTACAATGCCTCCTTTGGCATGTATCTGGCCAGGCAAATGCAACACTGTTAATCCCCACAGAGGTTCTTCACAAAGAGAATACAGGGCATAAAACATAAGTCCAACATAGACTGCCTCAAAGCATTGTCATTGTATTCAATATCCTACAGACTGCTGAGAGCAGACCTGTATCTGGTTTATAAGGCATCTTCTGACACAATACTGATGGAACATGGTATCAGAAATATTCACTCCAGGAAGCTGAACCTGTTCTGTAACTTAAACAGAAGAGTTTGAAGAAACAGGTACATCTCAGATATTATCACTGCTCTGGAACAGACTCCCCCACCCATGTAAAACAAAGTTCATCCTTGTCCCTATTCAACTATAACTTGGATGTATGGATGGGAACAAAGACATTTATTATTATTAATTTTTCTTATTTGACCAGGGGAAAGTCTGATGAGATACAGATCATTTTCTATTGGAGGCCCAGGGAGAAAAGCTCCATATTTACATACACATAATTTAAGCACATAAGAAATACCTTATGTAAAATCACAAAAGTCATGAGTGTACATTATGAAAGTCAGAATAAAAGCAAAGATAGGACATGGGATACACAAATAAGCAGAGAGAGAAAAGAAAATAGTTAATTTCTTTTGGTTATTTATAACGTGAGAGTTGATATACCTCTGTAATGAAAAAAAGTACAAAAAGGTACTGATGCTGGAGTGCATGTGTGGTAAGTTAAAGTTTGTGCTTCCAGATACAGAGAAAATATTACTGAAGGGTTTTAGGGGATGAGTGTTGTAAAGAGGAGATAAGAATTTAAAATTAATAAGTCATTTGGATATGATTACTGAGCTGTAGAGCAAGAACAGAGCCATGTGTGTTGTGATTTTTTTTAAGATTTTATGGCCTTCTGTCAGTTTTAATTGATATGGCATAGAGTTCTACAGTTTTACAGTGTAATATACATATAGTGAGTTTCCAACAGAGTTATTAGATTTAGTTGTAGAGATGAGGAATTTGTTATTGGAGCATTCAGCTCTGGTGTTAGAGTATGGATATAATATAATTTTTCAGAAAGGGGCAGCTTTTGGCTTTTGGATAAGGTTATGGGCCATGGCAGACTTCCAAGATGGCAACGCACTGAGTAACAGCTTAATTTCAGCTCTTGCAGTGTAAAAACAGAAACTCGGAAAAAAGAGCCAGTGAACTTATCTTTTTGGGTAAATTTCAGTTAGTGGCTAGTAAGTGCACTGCTTGGATGACATTCAGAGAAGCTGAAAGAAAATCAATCAAAAAATGTGAGGAGAAAACACTAACTGGGAAGAATTCTGCAGTTGTTCAGCAAAAAGCAGTGCAAGCTCCAGCTTTGGTCCAATATATGACTTCAAGTAATCTAGAGGAAAATATAAATCAAATGTACTCAGAGCTGATTAAAATAAATGAAACACTGAAGGAGTATATCAACTCATATAACAAAAGGCTGTCAAAATGGAAGAAGCCTTAAACAGGTATTTAGATGAGGTGATAGAACTGCAAAAATCAGAAGTCAAAATGAAGAAAAGGTTGGCTGAGTATAAGACTGCTCAAGAAGAGATGTTTCAAAAAATAACAGAATTAGAGGACAGAGCACATAGGGAAATCCTGAGATTTTCTGCTGTACCAGAGAAACTGGAAGGAATATAATGTAGTAATTTTATGAAAGCACAAATAAGCAACTGAACTGGTATTCCACAGTAGGAGTTATTAATTGAAAAGGCGCATAGTTTATATGCTCTAAACCTGGCCATGAGAAAGCAGCCTAGACCTTTAATACTAAAGATGCAATCTTATCAGCAAAAGGAGTTGATTCTAACAAAACTGTGGCAGAAGGACAAAGTACTAAAAGTGGGAGAAGGTAGAGTATTTGCGGAAAAATGATTACTCATTGTACACCAGACAGAAAAGGAGTGCATTTATTCTGGTAATCAGGGAATGTCAAGAAGCAGGTGTGATATTTAAGGTACTATATCCAGCAATTTTCAGAATATTCTTTCCTGGGGGGTCAAAATCATTTTTTGATGCAGAACATGCAATGAAGGAAATACAGATGTTTGTATAACAAAAAGTGAGCCATGAAACAGAAGGTGATTATGTTTCTTGTTCTTCTGTTAATAAAGCCCATAGAGAGAGACTGTTCCAATGGAACATTTTCCAATGTTTCAAAGGGAAATGCTTGAGAGACAGAAAAAAGAAGAAGAATTGACTAGAAGAACCAGAAGTACACTGGAAATGAAGCAGAGATTGGATTTGGGAGACGGAGATCCACAGGAAGAAAACCAGCAACTCAGAAATTGACAAATAAACGTGGGATTACAAAGCATTAATTATATTTGTAAAACATAACAAAATAAGAAAACCTGGAAATATTGGACATCTTTGGCTTTGTTAAACTTGTAGGGGACTCCCAAGCATATGCCCTACTTCATGTCATTAATGTATGGAAGAATATTTAGGAGCTATAAGGAGGAAGTAAAGAGTTATCTGTATGTTAAACAAAATGTTGTTCTTAACAGCAGAATTTTTAAAATGCACAATACAACCTGCATGCTATAAACTAAAGCTTTCTCAGTTATTTCCGAGTGTAATAGGGATACTAAAATAAACAGGTGCCTTTTTTCATTCTTCTTTATTTTCCTTGTTCAGTTTTAAGAAATGTAGTCACTACAAAGTTACATAAGAAGAAAATGTCTGGACAAAAGAGCATAATACAAGAAAATTTGATATGCTTTTTCTTACTGTTGCATACGGGAAAGATTGGATTAAGGTCCTTGGCTTGATCTAGTAACACATTTTAAGGGGAAGCAAATAAATAAAAATGAACACTGAATATAATAAAACATGTTCCTCTAGCAAATTAATGGATGTCTGTATTAGAGGTAACTGTGTGTCTGGTTCTTGTGTCTCTATGGTGACAATATGGTAACATGCAATAAAACAGAGTGCTTCTTTATTTCAATGGCTAGGAGATAATCTTTTCTGAAAGAATTCAAGTGTTTTTTTTTAATCTGGGAGAGGAATAAAGATAAGAAAAAAACAGACAGCACTTAGGGGAAGTCAAAGCATAGGCTGTACCATGCATCTTAGCATGGATAACCTTCCTTATAGGTTAATCCAAGTCTGTTAGTGTGGCTGTCAGTCTGGGACAATTGCTCCTATTAGGAGGGTTAAACTTCAGTTTTTGAAGATGTACATATTTGTGTATGCTAGTATTAAGTTAATGGGTTTTAGAAGTGTTCTGGGTGTTTTTTTTTTTTTTTACTTTTTTGAGGGTTTTCACTAAAACAAAATGTTTTATAAAATGTGACATAGGTTCAAATAATGTGACAAGAAACAACTGTATAAAAGATCAACCTGCCAAACTTTAGTGTATGCATGTAACACAAAAGCTGAAACTAGACATTGAAAAAAAGCTGTTGCACATAACAGGTGGGAATAATAATTTCTTAGTATAATGACAATACTTTCTATATTATCTTTAAATGTAAATGGTCTCACAGATATATACAAAAAAGAAAGAGTAGTAAACTATATTAAACATATATAGAGTGAAAATAGCTATGGTACAGGAGACTCATTTGGAAAGAACTGAGCATGTGAATTTGATAAAGAAAGGCTTTCAGTGTGGTTATTCAGTGGAATATCTGGGACAAATGAAAGGGGGAGTACTTATATTAATTGCAAGAGGAGCTCCAATAGTGATAAAAGGAGGGAAACAATAATAATGGTAGATTTGTAGTACTAATGGGCTACTGGGGAAGGGAGTAGGTTTATACTGGCATGTATTTACATTCCACCTAAAACTGCTATTATGAAACTTAAGAAAATTCTGGGATAAATATCAGCTTTCAGCAGGGAATATTACTTATAACTGGGGAATGGAATTTGATTTGCAGCAGTAAGGATGTATCTGGGGTGCCCGTAAGGGAAATATGACAAAAGGGGTTAGACATCTGATGAAATTTATGAAAATATTTGGCATGGAAGATGTGAATTCAGTAGTAGGAGTTCAGATTGATTTTACATATTATTCCCCAAGGTACAAAATCTGGGGTAAGCTAGACAGAACTTATATTTCACAGGAACATATGCATTTAATTGAACATTTTGATATGCTTCAAATAACTATTTTGGATCACGTGCCAATAATAACTAAAATAAAACTGCATGGCAATGAAATAAAAATGAGAGACTGATGTTTCCCACCTATCTGTTAGAAAGAGAGGAATTTAAGGAACGGGTAGTAGAAATTATTCAGGAGTTATTAGGAAAGATAGAAATTTCTTCTGAAAATATAGCTATAGAGTTGGATAAAATTAAAGTTGAGTTTAAAAATAGGGGTGAAATAAAAGAAAGAAATATGTGGTTAAGAAGTAACAAGAATTACTGGGACTGATAAAGGTTAAAGCATTGCAGAATAAGGGGAATCTCACAGAACAAGAAGAGGTGAAATTGCAAAATGCTAAACAGAAAGTAGAGGATTACCTTGATAATATGCATGCATTTAGAAATTCTGCTGTTAACAACTGTTTTTGATAACTCCAAAACACAAAAAGTTTTAGCTGAACAGCTCAAGCAATTGAAAGTAGAAAATGTTGTTGCCAAGCTTAGGGAGCCTAAAAGAAGAAAGATAACCAGAGAGCCTGTGGAGCTATTAGAAATATTTCAGAAATTTTATGAAAATCTGTATAAAGCAGAAAAATATGGAAATCAAGAAAAGGTACAAATGAAAATGTTTATGGAAGAATTAAATATGCCAAAGTTAGAGGTAGATGAGGCTCAATTACTAATAGGATAGGAGGAGATGAGATAAAAATGGTGATGTATAACTAATCTACAGGAAAGTCTCCAGGAATAGATGGTATTCCTGTGGAAGTCTGGAAGCTAGGAGAGAAAAACTGATAAAGGTCTGGAACATTTTAACAGTATTTTAAAAGGAAGAAAAGCACCAACATCCTAGAAGAAAGTTGGTTATAATACCTAAAGAGGGTAAAGACTTATCAAGTATAGCTGCATATAGGGCCATTTAAATTCTAAACCATGATTATAAAGTGCTCATGCCTATAATGGCTAAAAGAATGGCAAAGATGATGTCAAAATTGATAGATATGAATCAATGTGCTTTTGTGGAGGGAGGCAAACATCTGACAACATTAATAGAACGATGATGATCCAGAAGGAAGCAGAATGTAAGAAAATACCACTGTTGTTAGTGGGTCTTGATGCAGAGAAAGTATTCGACAGAGTAAGCTGGGATTTTACAAGCAGGGCAATGGCAGCATTTGCATTCCCTGATAAAATTATAATGCTGATTAGAAGAATATATGAGGGGTTGGAGGCAAAAATTAAAGTGGGTGGGTTCCTCTCTGATATGTGCTGTTTGAGCAGATGAACCAGGCAGGGATATCTTCTTTCCCCTTTGTTATTCATGTTATATTTAGCACCATTGGAAAGAAAATAAGGTACTCAGAAATTCAAGGATACAACTAGTATGGTAGTCAAGAAAAGCTGGCTTTATTTACAGATGATATTGTTTTATATCTGATAAAACCAGAAATGGACATTTCAGTGTTGTGGAGCATTTTGAGACAGTTTCAGATCTTTTTGGGATACAAAATTAATGAAGATCAGACAAAGGCAATAGCTGTAAATCATGTACCCACACACAAATTTGTTCAGCAATACCTGTATTTAGTGGGACATGATAAAATGAAGTACCTAAGAGTATGAATTAAAAAGGATTCTGTTATGGCAGCTAAGGTACGTGAGAAGAGACTAAACAAAAGATATTACAAAAACTGAGAAATTGGAAGTTCTGTTTTATGGATATGGATAGCAAGATACAAGCAGTCAAAATGTTTTAATTCATTTAGTTTTCTACACAAGTTAGGCATATTTTTATCAACTAGAGGAGAAGTTGTGGATAGTAATCAGTAAAGAGTTGAAGGATTTTATCTAGGAGGGGAAGATGACAAAAGTCAAGTGGAATAAGATGATTTTCCAATAGAACAAGTTGGTTGGGAACTACCTGATTTGAATGGGTATTTCAGAACTACACAGTTAAGGCTCCTATACATAGCACAAGCAGAAACCTACAAGTCAAAGTGGAAAGGGAAGACGATGAAACAGGGTTGAAGCTCAAGAAACAAGCAGAGAACGGGAATTTGGATGCAGATCCTTAAGGAGAATAACAATAATCATACAGAATATTATATTCATAAAGTAGCAGAAAGTATTCTAAGAACTAAGCCAACATGGGACTGGAGAAAGGGGATTCTGCTGATTGGCGTAACTGCAATTAGGGATATAGTCAATAGGTAAGAGGGGGCTGGAATTTCCTGGAGACGACTGGCAAAGGAAACAAGGTATTGGGAGCAAATAATTAGTAAGGAAAAGGTAATACAATGGGGAAAGGTAATACAACAGCAAGAGGCCAAGAATGTATTTGGACTGCAGGCTAGAGATTGCCTTCCCTGTCAGTGATTGATATCATAATATAGACAAAGAGAAATAAATTGGTGGATCCTAAGCAAAAGACCAGCACTGATAGAGTTTTAAGCAGAACCTAGAAAAGAAGCTTATGTTTAAAAAGGGATAATTAGTAGAGCATATAAAATATTGCATGATAACTATAAGAATCAATCAGAGGAGGGTAGAAAAGATTGGGAAGAAATGGATAAGCAATTCACAAAGAAACAATGGGGGATATGTGTATGACTCCCAAATATGCAACAAAGTCTGGGTCGGGAAGATTTAGGATCTTTGCTTGGAAGTGCTTACATAGGTATCTTTATACCCTAAGGAGACTCCAAATATTTTTTCCTCAGGTAGAAAGTAAATGCTGGAGGTATGATGGAGAAGAAAGAGGTAATCGGTAACATATTTTTGGGAGTGTAATGAGTTGGCAAACTTTTAAAATTCCCTGCAGAATACTCTAGCAAAAATACTGGTTGAGCAAATTGGTATAACTAAGGAAATTATTAACCAATTATTAACCAAAAGGTATCCAAAGGTGGTTTTAATACCTTGTTGGTCTGCATGACGGAACATCTCCTTACAAAAAATGTGTTCTTTTTTCATGGACAATGTTACTGGCAGTCACAAGGTACAGCAATGGGGGCAACTTTTGCCCCAGTATATGCAGACTTATTCATGGCCTACCTGGAAACCAAACTGATCTATAATTCCAATCATAACATCTATTTGGATGAAATAGATATTTGGAGATGATACCTGGATGATTGTTGGCTGGTATGGAAGGCGGATGTTCCCTACCTTTTGGAATTTGTTGAATACCTTAACCAAAACAAATGGGGAATTGAATTTAAGGTATATTTTGATCTTAACCAAATCACTTTTCTGGATGTGACCATCACTAGAAATGATAATACCTTAAGTACACAAATCTATAGGAAATATTCCCAGTACAATTCTCTACTTCATGCTAGTAGTCTACATCGGCGTCATGTGGTACGCAATATTCCCAAATCCCTATTTTTGAGGATTAAACACATCTGTTCTGATAATGATACCATCATTAAATATAAGTCTGATTTGGCTAATCGTTTCTACAATAGGGGCTATAAAGCAGGCAATATTGCAATGGCTGGTAATTGGGCCTCTACACAGGTTAGGGAGAATCTTTTGCAATATAAAAGTAAGGGTAGAACATCACAAGATCAAGATGTTCTAAGGATGGTCACTTCATATGGATGGAATACAAAACCCTTTCTGGACATTATTAAGAAAGATTGGAAAATTTTACTATCTGACCCTAAATCAGCATCTGAGATAGGCCAGAGATGTTTTTTCTCCTTTAGGAGGGGAAGGAGTTTGGCCTCAATTTTGAGCCATTATAAACATACTTCCAAGGTTACAGTTGGACACACACAAAATACACTTATGGGTGATAAGTTGTGTGGTACTTACCCATGTGGTCATTGCACACACTGTGTCAGGGTCTTTAAAATTAAGGAATTAACTAGTCCCAACACCAACAGAGTCTTTGACATAAGTTTTTTTGCCAACTGTGCTTCTGAACGGGTGGTCTATTTGGTCTCCTGACATTGTTCAGCTTTTTATGTAGGCCAAACATCCAGACCATTATGGATTAGAATTTCTGAACACACCAGTGACATTAGAAATCATAAACTCTCTAGTGTATTGTACAAACATACACTCAAGCACCCATCTGCATCATTTCATTTTACAGTTATTGATAGAATTATAGGTGATAGATTTCATAAAAGTGGATGGCATACTATTCTTAATAACAAAGAAAAGAAATGGATAATCAAATTGGGGGGTCTTTTTAGCCCTGGTTTGAATGAACATCTTTAATTTCCTTGTAATCAGAATGTATTGTCTAGTAGTAAGTTACTACATATAATAAGAATGCATTGCCTAGTAGTAAGTTACTGCATATTCCTTTAATGGGAATTAATTAACGATTAATCATTCAATTGGCAAATGGTATATAAATCTATGTTCTGATGTGTTCCCTGTTTTTGACTGTTTGAATCATTCACTGAAGAAGGCTTATATAGCCGAAACCAGTTTGCTTAGTGCTTAGGGCACTTTTGTGCTTGCTTATGGCACTTTTGTGCTGACTTTGGGGTTAATCTATTCCCCTTAGCTGTATCTAATTTTTTTATTTATATTAAAATTATTTTTGGCAATCTTCATTGGTGCTGGCCCTTTATATCATTTACTTGGTGGTGTTTTGGGCCATAGCAGCTGCCTTACTTGCGAGGGGGTTGTTTGGAGGGTTGGACAAGATGATAGTCATAAATGACTTCATCATCTAGAAGTACTTAAAGTGGTTTTGCTTGTGTCACTGTTTCTATTATTGTATTGTTAGATGAAAGAATGTGAAATGTGTGTTTTATTTCCTTATATTGTTTCAATGTTAAAAGCATTAATTTAGTCTTGTTTGCATTCAGGAATAGGTCTATACCTCCTAGCCAAGATTCTACAGATGAAAATGATTCTTGGATGATTTCATGGAGGGTATTAAGAGCTGGAGCAGAGCAGTTGAGTGTTGCATCTTCTGCATATTGAGCTATGTTGGCTTTTTTGGCAGAGTTATGGAGTTTGTTAACAAAGATGTAGAATTGAAGAGGGCTTAGGATTGAGCCTTGTGGTACTCTGACTGTGACTGAGAAGAGGATGAGAAATCTGGCTTCCATTCTACTGATTATTGTCTATTTGTTAGATTAACTATGAAACCAGGTGAGTGATGATTGAATTAGACCTAGGAAGAGAGTTCAGAGAGAAGTTTTTGAAGTGAAACTATATCAAAGACTTTTGGCAGATGAAGTAATGAATAGATAGGTTTGTTGCTCTATGACCAGAGTTTTTTTTTTTTTTGTAAGTTTTTTTTTCGGTGTTTTTTTTGATTGGCTGCTTTCTTATGAATAACAGCTTGGGACTGTCAGCATATTAATTGGCTCCCTTGTTGAGGTATTCAGAAGCAAAGTAACCCTTTTATAGTCAATAAAATGGGCACTGATGTTATCATTGTATAGGCCTTTTATGACCAGTGCGCCCGATTTGTTAGAATACAAATAATATATAATGTGACCTTGTTTACATTAGGTTTTCTCCTTTTCTTGTGTACTTTCATTGTGAGAGGCTTCACTTCACAGGGATGTAGGTAATGGTTGGGAAATGAGATCACATTAGGTGTCACCAGATTGGTCAATTCTGGGAAGGCTAAGTAGTGATTGGTTGAGTTCACCTATCTCGAGTGAATGTAAGGTAGCTCATGAGGCGTAAAGAATGGACATACATGCTGCTACCGTACATTAAATTATAGGTATCCCTATTGTGTTGGTTCAATTTTGTGTTACTTTCATACATTGTAGGCAATTGTGAGGTGGTAGTGAGGTTTGGTTTATATTAAACTGCCACTGATGAATATTCAGTTGGTATTTAGTTAATTTAGATTGTGAAGTTATAATGTAGTTTTCACCAATACGTTGGCAACATTGGCGATCTGGAGTGAATTGCAATTGGTTTATGAAAGTATGCTTGTTTCAACTGTCAGTATGGTGACATTTAATGTAAATTCAACTATTTGGTAAATCATATCATTTCTATAAGGAACTTTCATTCTGTTGGTTATGTGCTTTTATATCCTTGGCACCTGAGTTCAGAAGTTTTGTAATCTTGATTGATTTCTGGGCAAGTGTGTACCAGTTGATTGGTGGGATCCTAAGGAATGAGCTTTAGGTGTCGCATGTATGCATCCAATCACAATATAGGCTTCTGTACAATGTTGGGAACCTGGACTAAAGAAGATGCGCTAACATGAACTGCTGGCATTGTGATTCTCAATGTGAGTTGAGTAACGTTTTTAACTTTTTTATAATGTGAAATAATTTTGCTGATTATTTAATTTTTTAACCTTGGTCAGCAGACCACAGAATGTTTTGTATTGTGCTAGACTGGTTCGATTTGAGCCAATGAATTTCTGACATTGTAATGATGTGCCCAATCACAATACGGGCTTTCTTCAGGCATTGATAGGCCAGTTGATTTCCTGGTTGTATATGATAGGATATTTTTACTAGGCTTACATTTGATTGGTTAGATGATGTGGTAAGAATATTAAATATTCACAGTTAATTTTTGATTGATATGTGAAGATCATTGGATGCTCTTAATTGTTTAAAGTATTTAAGACTGTGTTTTTGATGTTCATTAAATGGTCTGAAGAAGCAACAGTATGTTGCAAAATTGCTTAATGTCTTTTAACTGTTTGTTATTTTAATAAAAGTTGTCCATTTCCTCAAAACAGTGGTGGTAGATGTTATTGGTGTTATATTGTTGTTATATAAATGTGTTATGTTGTTATATAAAGTGTTGTGCTGTTGTGTTATAAAGGTGCAATATTGTTATATAAAGATGTTGTTTTATGTTGTTGTTATATAAAGGTGTTATTTTGTTGTTATGTAAAGGCGTTATGTTGTTATATAGGGTTGGAACAGTGAGGAGGAGAAGGATGACATTTGTTTTATAAGGCAGAGATTAATGCTTGCAAAGTGGGAATTAAACTGGGTTGCTGTGTTGTCTAAGAGCTTTTACTAGTTGATGGGGACGGACTTGTCATTTGGCTAGGATGTACTATTATTCGTTTAAAGGGAGACCAGAATAGATTAAGTTTGTTTGCATGGGTGATCTGCAGGTTAAAGAAATATGATTTTTTTGTTACTGTTTATGTGTTTCTTAGCAAAAATCACAAAATCTGACAGGCCATAAAAGAGCCGTAAAGATGATAGAGTGGAGTATTGAAGATAAGAAAGAAATTGTGTATTGTTACTATTACACAAGAAGCCCAGAATGTCCATGCAGAAGATATACAAAAAGATTAAGGGAGAAATTAGAGGAAAGAAAAATACTTACACAAGAAAAATTGTCAGAAGTTTCAAATAAAAATTTATGTTCATTAATACAACAGATTTATGAAAAAATTATATAGACCAAGAAACCTTCGGCCATTTTAAAGAGAAGTGACTGAGGAAGTGTAAAAACGTAAATAACAAAATCTAGAGATTTTTGAAAGGTATAAAACAAGAAATATGGACATGGGAAAGAAAGAGAGATCTGATATGGTGCATTATTTATGCAAATGAGATGGCCAAATTAATCAATACAAAAAAGCAGCCCGAAAGTACAAGGACAAAATGATTGACTTCAACAATTGGCTAAGCTTCTGGTGTCATTCTAAGGGGATCCAGTATTTGTCTGCCTGGGATGACATGATCGATAGACCACAATGCTTTGCCAGAGATGGCCTGCACCTGTCACCCTTGGGATTTCGGATACTGGCTAAGACTCTTGCCACCCCTATAGTGCATTTTTTAGGCAAGGTTCAAATGGCAAATTCGCCACCGTAACAGGTACAAGCAAGCAAAATCTGAGGGTAATGCTACTCAATGCTAGAAGTCTAAACCTCAAAATGCACTCACTCGAGACTCTCCTTAAAATGGAGAGCATCGACATCTGTGCAGTGACAGAGACCTGGTTCAAAGCTCCAGAGAGCACCCTTGCGTTACCAGGCTATAATTCATACCACACCTTTTGGCCACCTAACCCGGAACAAAGCACTAAAGGTGGAGGTGTGTCCATATTCATTAAGGATATCCACACCTCCAGGCTAGTTGCGCAGCATAATGCATCCGAGATTATCCAAGTGCAACTAACTCTGGGCAAGACCACAATCCAAATTGTAGCTTGCTACAGACCCCCCACCATGCCCCAGGATTCCCACTCCTCATTTCTTGATACACTGGAAAGTATTAGGGTACAACCCAACACCCTAATAATGGGCAATTTCAACTATCCCACCATTAACTGGGAAAACTACTCATGTACCAACTCTTTTGCTCAAAGTTTTCTGGAATTCATAAATTCCAATACCTTGGATCAACTTATTCACACCCCCACCAGGGGCAGCAATATCCTAGACCTGGTCATTACCAACATGGGCAACCGGTGTTCCACACCAGAGGTCAATTCCTCGTTGGTCACATCCGACCACAAGCTAATCACCCTAGACATCCACATCCCATCCCCACCCCCAATTAAAGAAACCACTGTAAAAAAACTTCTCCAAAGCCAACTTCACACTTCATAAGACAGAAGTGGCAAACTTCATGACACCCATGCAGACGGACAATAGAGGTACGACTGTTGAATCCTACACAAATGCACTTTATAAGCACTTACATGAGTGCATGGATCATGCTATCCCTAATAGAACCAAGAAGCTATCCTCCAAAAAAAGAAAGCCAATCTGGTGGTCCTCTGCCATAAACAAACTCTACAACAGAAGAAAGAAACTGTTGCAAAAAAGAGTAAAATCCCATGACTGGTGAAACTCCCTGGTCAACCTCAGTAAGAAGCTGAGATCCCTCATAAAATCCTCCAAAGCTAGTTACGAAAACAAAATTGCCACTGACTCTAAAGACAACCACAAAACATTCTACAGTTATGTCAAGAATCTCAGTGGCAACACTCAGATATGCTCTGAGTTACAGCACAATGGCACAAAATATACAGAACAAACCGATATTGCCAACATCCTGGCAGATAGGTTCACTGCTAACTTTACCCACCTCTCACCCCCTAGAAAGCCCATCTCTATACCGGAAGAATGCAAAGTTCCTGTAATCACGGCTGCACAGGTAAAAAACAGACTCTCCAAAGCCAAGAACACAGCATCCATGGGACCTGACAATATCCCAGGCTGCATTCTACATGAACTACAGAATGAACTGGCACCCTACCTAAGTACCATGTTCAATCATAGCCTCACCTCAGGCTTTGTGCCCAGTAAATGGCGCACCGTGACGGTTATCCCACTCCACAAAGGGGGAGCCACGATGGACCCCAGGAACTACCTCCCCATTAGCCTGACGAGCCTGGTCTGCAAGGCCATAGGTTCATAGGTTCATAGGTAGGTACTAGGCTATTGGCCCAAGGGCCTACGTAAGCCTAGCCAACAACGTTCCCTGGCTTATGCCACCCAAGAAAGTTATTTTCCTGTGCCACTGTCGAGCAGAGACACAGAAGTGATCCCCAGGGTGTATTTCCTATTTTACACTGTGAAAGTAGCAGACTCCAAATCCGACTTCAGACCAGTGACAAGTGGAGTACCACAGGGTTCAGTCTTGGATCCTTTCCTGTTTGGTATCTACTTCTCTGAAGTACAGGTTAATACAGAAGGTCTTTGGCTAACAAAGTTTGCAGATGACTGCAAACTAGGAGCCATAATCAAAACTCCTAACAATGTGGACATACTACAAAAGGGCCTCACTGAGACAGATGCCTGGTGTCAAAGCCATGGCCTGAAGCTCAATGCCAAAAAGTGTATTGTCATCCCCTTTGGTAAAAACTCTGTACCCATGAACTACCACATAAGTGGTAGTCTACTTAACACCGAAAGTGTGATAAGAGACCTTGGGACACAGGTGGACAGTAGTCTCTTCTTTGATAATCACAACACCACAATGGTCAGGAAATCCTTCTACGTGGCTCACCTCATCACAAAAGGTTTCTCATCCAGAAAAAAAGAGGTCATTGTTCCCCTCTACTCATCACTCATTAGACCCATTACAGAGTACAACACCCATTTTGGTATGTACCTCACAAGACATCTACAACAACTGGAAAGGCCACAGAAATACCTCACAAAGAGGATTACTGGCCTCAAACAGATGCCCTACACAGACTGTCTCAAAAAACTCCAGCTTTACTTCGTCGCATATCGCCTACTCAAAGCCGATCTCTGCCTAACATACAAAGCTATGTCAAACCCAGAGCTGTTGAACATGCTCTACTTAAAGAAATCCCAATCCCTCCAAGCTACACACTCTAGGGACCTAAACCTTGTTACCACAATAAACAGAACATGTTGGAGGGATAGATTCCTGTCCCAGAGACTTCCCATACTCTGGAACAAACTACCTATCTATATCAAACAAGCTCCTCATTAGCACTCTTCAAGAAAAATCTTGATGATTCGATGGGAAATAGGAAATTCACCCCGGCGATCACTTCTGTGGCTCTGCTTGACAGGGGCACAGGAAAATAATTTTCTTGGGTGACAAAGCCAGGGTACCTTTTTGGCTAGGCTTATATAGGCGCTAAGGCCAATAGCCTAGTACCTATCTATGAACCTATGAACCTAAAGATATTTGAAGAGAAATATAGGCAAAGGCATCTAGATATGGAACAGTTTACAATATGAAAACTAAGATCACAAAGATGGAAAGTATAACAAGATCAGTAAAGTCGAAGTTAAAAAAATAGAAGCTGAAGTTACGAAATATCTGCGAAGTGAAGGATTTAGTGTAGAAAGTCTAATACAGTTTATATCACAGCATGATGGAAGAACGAGTCCCCCAAATAAGGAGAAGCAATTGGAGCAGGAGGCATCTAAAGAAGAAATAGGGGCATAGGAAAGAAAAAGAGATTTAATACGGTGCAATATTTATGCAAAGGAGAAACAAAACTAATCAATACAAAAAGAGCAGCACCAAAGATATTTGAAGAGAAATACAGGCAAAGGCACCCAGATATGGAACATTTTACAGTACAGTAAGGAAACCAAAGAGGAAAAGTAGAAAACAGGATTAGTAATGGAAAAGTTAAAGAAATAGAAGCTGAGGTTATGGATTACCTGCGACGTGAAGGATTTAATGTAGAACATCTAACACTAACATCACAGCAGGATAGAGCAATGGATCCCCAAATTAAGGAGAAACCAGTGGAGCGGGAAACATCTGATCGGTTGCCATACAAAGAAAGGCACTTTGGAGACTTCCACAGGAAGCCAGTACAAAAGTTCAGTTGGAGTTATGCAGTAAAGGAAGGAACAGGAAACTGTGGCAACTCTGACGCAGTCAATGTTGTGGAGTGATAGGCCAGTGAGTTCCCATATGAAAGCAACGGATGACACAGGATGAAACTGAAGAGAATGTGCCACAGGAAGATGCTGTGGTACTTTCTGTAGAATGCCCACAGGAAATGGAGAACAAAGGATGTGCCCTCATTTTAGAAGAAAATGATCTAAGATTAACAGTTGCTTGATTTGATAGAGATGGACAGACATATTAAGATCAGTGAAATAAATAGACTACAGAAAGTCAATAAAATAAAAAAAAAGTTTGATAAAACAAACACAGTAATTGGAAGTTATTAGACTACATGATCAAGTAAAAACATGATGTTAAGCCAGAAAGAGTATTTTTAAAACACCCAGGTACCTGTAATACAGATTGTGCTGGCACTGTTACTAATTTTAAGAGGATATGGGGTCTGATAAGCATACTACAAACCAACTAGTAGTGTGTGTGTGTGTGTGTGTGTGTGTGTGTGTGTGTGTGTGTGTGTGTGTGTGTGTGTGTGTGTGTGTGTGTGTGTGTGTGTACACAGCAGTTTAGTCCATGGTGAAAGTGTCTCAGTCTGTCTATGGTTTGTTTCTTGTAAATGGGTCAGCTGCATATGATTACAAGACAGTTATCACTTTTACTGGACCTAGTGTGAAGAAATATGGAGATAATTATATGAAATATCAGCAAATGCAAACAAGTCTGCCCTTATGTAATTCATTTATTAGTATTGTTTATGGCTTTATTGGAAATCATTATCTAATTCATAGGTACTTACTAGGCTTGCAGCCCAGGAGACCATTAAGAAACAGCCCAAATTCCCAGTTGCCCCAAACACTGTTTGGTTAAGTGATTTGCTGACGATAACACAGTAGGCAAACAAGGGCCGAGGGAATCAAACCTACTACAGCTCACACACTTAACCTTCTGTGCCAAGTGCCAGACACTTCAACCCTGTTTGTACTGCTTTATAAGTACCGCTCATTAACAGAGTGCTTTACTGGAGGACTAATTATTAATTAAAGTTTTCAAACATTCGATGACATTAATGATAAATGATTTTAGTAATAATAAGAGACAGAGTCATATACATTTTACTTTCACAGCATATGGTACTGTCTATTTATACATCCAAGCAATCAAACTGATGGGGGTTACAGCCACTGCATACAATTAAACAGTTTTTTTCCAATGGATGCAGATCTTTTGTATGTAAGTGAAGCTGTCATTTTTTTCTGTTTAACTCCCACTTCAATGGAGAAGCATGCTGCATAGGATGCATACTGTTAGGTACATATTTACCTTAAATATTTTACAGCATGCAGGGCTCAGTACAATTAACAATCACTAAATACAGGACCTTAGACTTTTTTGTGGTGTGTGAGCTGCAAAGTCTGTGTAATTTCCACAGTATTGTTTAGATTTGACTAATTTTGCACTGTGGTTTGCTATGCCATCTCCCGTGAGGATGGCAGCTTCTCTGGATAATGGTTATGCCTGTTTCTTGACAGGTCCAAGCAAGTTCAAAACTATGAAATATTGTACAAGCATGCTTGTTGTGCCTCTCCTAATGGGTAATGTGCTGTAATTCTCATATCAGCATCACTGCTTGTAATAAAAATAAGTCTGGATACTACATTTAATGGGAGGCTGGCTTGGCATTTCCTGTATCTTTGAAACTTTGTAGTCAGTGTGCCTGATGTTCATACCAGACTCAGTGTGCCCCCTCACTTTTTGTTTGCAGAGACCAAGTTTAAATTTTCTAGAAATGTCCATGCAGTCAGATCTGATTCCTTTTGTGATTTGCTAGTGTTATACTGGTCATCCTTGTTACAGTGTAAGACCTCAATGTTTTGGGTCAGTATGAAGTAAATGATGGACAACTTCTTTCTTTATTGCTATTCTGACAGTATCAGCAAAGCAGAAGGCCAAAGCTTTTCTGAGTTTCACCTTAGCCTTTCTCTCTCTCAGGAAGGACAGATATGTTTCATGGATTATAGCAAGAATGTTCAAAATGTCAAATGTTGAAATACATAAGATCGACAAAAATGTTATACATTCATATTACTGCACAGCCAAAACACCAAATGTATAAAAGGTTTTCTTTTTGCAATCTCTAAACCTTAACCTTGTCACAACACTCAGATCTAATTTGTCTGAATAACTGTAATGAGACAGAAAGTTTTTTTTCTAAGGTAATGTCTAGGGTTGGATTAGTACACATCACTAAGGTGGGCAGAGGGACTTTGTCGCTAGGCACCACATTAGTAATACATGCTAATGCCAAACAAAGCACTGAGTAGATATGGCAGATAAATCTGGTGGAAATGTTATGGTGTCAAACATTATTTACAAATACTGAACTCTACACATGCTATACACTTAGTGTAAGAGAGAAAGATGGTTTGTACTGGAATGATGTAAAAATAAGAGAACGTATTCTATTTTATAGGTTGCTTTTGTTAAAGTCAGTTCATCAGCTCTGTAAAACAGAGGGGTGAAACCCTTGCTGCCAAACCAGAAAACCTGGGTTGAAATAATAGCCCAGGCATTGCAAGAACATTGATGGAGAGAAGGATGACAAAGCAATGTTTGATAGCCACTTCCAGAGGGGAGGTTGCAAGACTACATTTAGGATACACAGATTGATCACAAGCACCAGGGGTGATGCCCATGGCTGAGAAGATTGACATCTGTAGTGTAAAGCTGATGGGCAAATGAGTGTGTCATCAAATAAGTAAGGGCTGAACTCTACCCAGGGAATTCAGTGCCCTGGGTATTGCATCCATTTGGTCCGGCTGCTAATTATAAAGATCACAATGGCAGTTGCCTATAATAGCTTGCAACATCAAATTTTTAAGAACAGTTTGACAGTTTACAAGCTATGTTATTGTAATTGGTTGTTTCTTGTTTCATGTATGAACACTGTAGCTTTAGTAAATGATATTCCTACTACTCGTGGCAGCCAGGAGTGATAAAGTCAACATTTTCTTCACCTAAGTGCCTGAAAATTAGTTTGTCATATCATGGAAATTGCTCTTTCTGAAGATGTGCCAATTCAGCATAAGAATAATTATTTTGTGTGATGCAGGTATCCTCCTCTCCATGACATATGTTAGCAGTAAAGCCTCATTTATTATTTATTTATTTGTTTTTATTTTACATTTGTCGACTGGGCTAGTCTAACTGGATATATGTCCATTTTCAGTAGAGGCCCGGGGAGATAAGCTCCGAGGAAGCAAAATACAATCACTTATACAAAAGATTAATTTGTATATTGAACATTGCAGGTACAGAACTGAGAATAATCACAGAGGTCGTTTGTTCATAGCATAGTGCTAAATATACAGATACAATTAGTACAATACAAATGTAGTTGCAATACAACATGTAAAAGGATAGCAGCTGAGTTATACAATATATTAGTAAACAAGTTGACATAAGAGAAAAAAAAAGTAGGAGCTATAATATACAGTATAAGAGTAAAACTAATCCCCTTAATGAAATTATTAGGATGTGAGTAAAAATACCTAGAAAGGTCTAGGTCAGTTATTTCTAAGAAAAGGATCAAGACTACTGAGAAGAGGAGAGTAGGTACATCCAAGTAAGAGAGGTAGTAGATCAGTCAGGTTTGGTACAGAGGCACAACCAGTGTGTTCTGAGGAAAAGTTACAGTTTGTTTTTAAAGAGTGATATAGAGGGAACAGAGGAAAGTTTGCTAGGAAGAAGTCTCCAGGATTTTCCAACAGCATTAGCGAAAAGAGAGTCTCCAGCCCTGTTGTTTGACTTACAAATATTTACTAGAAGTCTATGTGATGAACGTGAGGTCTTTAGATTGTTGTAGGGGATAATGAGGGTAGATAGTATAGAGGTATTAGTAGGATGGTAAAGGGTTTTGTGGGCAATGGTAAGTTGGTGGAATTTAAGCTGATTTTGTAATTCAAGCCATCCTAGTTGCTTTAGGTTAATACAGTGGTGGGTTCTAAAAGGGTTACCTGTAGCAAATCAGGCTATGTTATTGTAGGAGTTTTCCATTTTATTAAGGTTGTTTTTACAGAGATTAGTATATATGGGTGAGGCATAGAGGAGAGTAGACATTAGATTGGTGTGAGCAATAGTTATTCTAGCTGCAGGAGAGAGGAAGGGTTTGATCCTGTAGAGAGAGAGACCAGTTTTCTATTAACAGATTTTAAGATATTGTTAATATGGGTGTCGAAGTTAAGGTTGTTATCTATGGTGATACCTAGTTTGGTAGTTGGGTCTGGGGATATGGGAGTACTGTTACTGGATGTTACTGTGAAGTCTATTGGGGGGGACTTACAAGTAGGAGTGAAAAGGAGGAGTTTCATTTTTTGGGGGGTTTAGAAGGAGACAGCATTGAGTAAACCATAGTTCGACTGTGTTAAACACATTTTGGGTAAGGGAGTGAAGTTCAGATATGGATGCGGCTGAGCATATCAGTGTCGAATCATCTGCATATTGTATGCATGTAGCTTGGGGTGATTGCTAGGTGAAGGTTGCTGATAAATATAGAAAATAGGAGAGGTCCTAATATGGACCCTTGAGGGACCCCTATGTTGACGGGCAGATGGGTAGATAGAATGTTATGCCAAAGCACGGCCTGTTGTCTGTTGTCCAGATAGGATTGGAGCCATTTTATTGCTAATGCATCTAGTGACACAGATTTGAGGATATTTATAAGTATCTGGTGATTTACCATATCGAATGCCTTAGACAGATCTATAAACAGTGCAGAGGAAAGCATATTGAGGTTGCGTTTTTTGTTTATACAGTCAGTGAAGGAAAGGAGGGCAGTAGTAGTGCTGTGGGAAGGTCTGAAACCATGTTGAGAGTTGGAAAGTAAGTTATTTTGGATTAGGTGGTCTAGCAATTGTTTATGGATGCATTTTCCATGATATTTGCTAGGGAAGACAGTAGGGCAATGGGACGGTAATTGGAGAGTTCAGTTGAGTTTCCTCCCTTATGAAGGGGGATAATATGGGAGACCTTCCATATTCTAGGGATGTTCTAGTGATAAGAATGGAAATGGGGTAGGCAATAGATTTGTCTGCCTTTTGTAGATATTCAGCGGGTAGTTGGTCTGCTGAAGGAGTGCATGGTTTCAGTTTTTGGATAAGGGTAAGAATATATGTAGTTGGGACTGGTTGGAAGAGAAATGGAGGGGTGGGTTAGTGATAGAGTTGGATATAGGTAAATCCTGAGTGGATAACTGACTGGCAAGGGTTTGAATTACTTCAGTGAAAAAGGTATTAATGGCATTAGCAGTCTGCTCGGGATTCTCTTGGTCTGTGCCTTGTGGGTTTGGTGTGATGGATTGGCCTGGGTGTAATAATTGATTAATACTTGCCCAGAACTTTTTGTGGTTTATTATGGTGAGTCTGCTGGAATTGTAGGTGGTAGTTTCTTTTGTCAGACAGTACAGCTTTTTTAGTTTCATTTCTTAGTTGCTTGAAGTTTTGTTGATCTACTGGGTTTTTAGTTAAGCGAGATTTATTCCAGTATTTATTTCTGAGTTTGATTTTTTGCCTGGTTTCTTTTGAAAGCCATGGGGCAGATTTCGTTCTCATTCTTATAGAGATTGTTGGGGCATGGTGGACTAGTATGGCTAGGAAGTTAGAATTAAAGTAATTAACAGCTTCCTTCAGTGGGAGGTATTTTAAGGGAGACCAGTTACATGCTCTTAGTTCCCTTTGGAAGAGATCGGGGTTGAAGTTTTTCTTGGTTCTAATTGACCTAGATATGGTTGGGTTAGGTAGATTGGTTTTAAGCCTGATGATGTAGGTTACTGAGTGGTCACTTACATCATCAGGGAGGGTTCCAGATTCATATGTCTGGAGATGATTATTTATGAGAATCCAATCTAAGGTACTTTCTTTCTTATTAGTCTTGTTTATCCTGGTAGGGGAGGTAATGGTTTGTGAAAAACCAAAAAGGTTAATATGGCTTGTAGGGTGGGTACTGCTACAACACTTCCAATCAATGTTAAAATCACCTAGAACTATGGTTTCTTGAGGTAAATTCTGGGATAGCCAACAGTGGATATTCTCTATTGTGGCAGTGTTATTACCAGGAGGAAGATAGGTACAGATAATATAAATGGATTTGAATTTGTTAAGTTGATGCTTGGTAATAAGAATTTCAGCGTTGGAGTCTTGAGGTGGTTTATAGTCGAAGGTAGTCATCTGTAGCCCAGATTTAAAAAGGATAGCTATACCACCACCCTTTTTGGTTGTACGGTCAAGTCGGGTGAGATGACTTCATTGTCTTTAGTTGCAGGTTTTAACCAAGTTTCTGTTAAACAAAGAATGTCAAAGGAGTAGACTTCCAGGAGAGTATGGAGTTGTGCAACTTTGTTATTAATGCTACATATGTTGAGGTGAGCTAATAAGAGTGAGTAAGGTGGTTTAGTAAAGGAATGGATAAGATGGGGGTTGGGGTTGTGGAGTTGAGTGGTAGTAGCAGTTATCGAGCCTGGGTTTGGGTGATTGTCTCCATCTATTAAAGAGAGGAGTAGTGTTTGAAATCTAAGATTTGGGAACTTACTATATAGAGTTAGAAACTTTCTGGGATTGGGAGAGTCATATCTAATGTGGGTTATCCTATGGTATTTTGCTAGTAGATAGATAGCTGGGTGTAGATGTTATGTTAACATGGTTAGTGAGAATAGGTAGAGAAGGCGAGGTAGATAACATACTGGGGTAGAGAAAGTGTGGATATATTGGGTGTTCATAGGAATTTAGCAGGCAAGCTAAAGTTAGGGATGGTAGAAGTGTAAGTATGAATAACCTTTGTAAGAGGGCTGGGGAGGGTAGCTTATACATCTGGAAGAGTATGTTGTTAGGTTGTTGTTATAGGCTTGGAGGTATGCTAAGTGTGGAAGGAAAATAGGTGTAGGGTGTGGTGGGAGAAATTGGGAGTGGTAAGTTAAATGAGGGAATTGGAGTTAATTAACAATGGGGAAGGGCTGTGATTGGTGGAAGAGGGAAGGGGTGTGGTTAGATGGTATGAGTAGGACCCCTGGGGTGGGTGGGAATTGGGGGTAGGGTAGGGGAGCGGAGTGAGCCCGCAGGGCGAATGGAGTGGGTAGAGACAAGCGAAGGAGAATCTAAAGAAGAAACTATCAGCAATGCTGGTAGCTGAAGGTAAGTAGGTGAGTCAGGAGTGGGAAAGATTAGAGATATATCAGGAGTCTATGAGATAAAAAATAGGTGAGAGTATACAGTTGAAGTAAAGGGTAAGTGAGAAAATAAGAGCAGGTCTAGGACCTAAGGGGTTTAGTGTAATTACAGAGGAAAATACAGGGGGATAAGCTGGAGATAAGGGTTGGGGTGAGGGTGCCACCTAGTGGGCAGATCTAGTATTGCAGGTAAGTATGTAGGGAGCTGGCTGGTTTAGAACCAGGGAAGGAGTGATAGCTATTAAAGGGGGGTTATTATGAAGTAGAGGAGGTTAGTTGGATACAGGGTAGATAGGAGGGGGGAGTAAAGTAAAGGCTGCTGGCTGTTCAGGCTCGTAGCTTAATTAATAACCTTTGAAGCAAGTAGTAGATAGTAGTCACTTTTACAAATAGGACTTAGTCAACCACATACTTTCTTGCTTCCTTGAGAGAGGGTGCAGTGCAAAATAAGGCTGCTAGATGAGACCGCAGATAATTGGATAGGGTCCTTTGTCACCAGGTAGGTAGGTTCTTAGAGACTATATCAGGAACAGCGCAATGGAGAGTTGGGTACTTTGGGGAGAAAGAAAAGATAAATGTAGAGGAGAGAAAAAGAGTTAGCACATATCAAGCAGTAATGGCAATTAACAAACAAATAGCTTACATGAAGACACAATTATTAAAATAGCTTATATACATGCCCTTATTTCTGAGAGAGGCTATTGGAATCAATTGTAAGTTAGTAGTACTGTAACATTATAAAGTTGCAAAGGCACTGTTAATAGGCTCAGTAGGACAGCATATGACGACTCTAAGTTATAGTACATACATAGAATGCAGTAGAATAGATGGAGTGTCATGTATCAAAACAATGCATAGTTTAAAACCGGAGTCTAGATTATAATCCCAGGTTTGAGTTGGGGCAAACTAGAAGGCAGGCTCAGAACCCACCATTAAACAATGGACCAGAAGGGAAACAATACATTCATATTCTCACATAGAGTATACTATTCCCACTAATAACACAATAATTAAGGCTTTGCATTTAATCAAAAAATTACGCACTCACTGGGTATGTATGCTATACATATGGGCAAAGTGATATCTTAATGTTATTTAGGATAGCACCCTCTAGATACTACTGTTTGCCGCAGTATTGTCATATTTCTGGTCAATAAGACCTATCAGTTAAAGTAGGGACCAGAGTATATTACCTATGTAGTTATTGGCAAGAGCTGCTCTGGAAGGCTTTAACATTGATTACTTAACTCTTTAAATTGCTAATTTACTAATTAAAACCTAAAAGCAGATTTGTACTTCCGTACTTTAAGGCAGTCTAGGGAAAGCCTTTAATTGCTTTTACCTAGCATCATTATAGCATAAAGAGCCGGGTAATTAGCACAGTTTGAAAACCGAGAAGCAAAAATAGACTCTGTTCTCTAATTCACATGTAGTGTACGGCTGGAGGGGAAATAATACCTTTAGCATGCTCAGACTGGCTCCACGTGGGTGGCGCACTCACAAATAGCCATTCCTGGCTGAATACAGACAAAAAACTAACCTAAGCACGCAGAGACTAGCTCCACGTGGGTGGCGCAGTTGCATATACAGACACATATTCTGACACATATTTTTAAATGTCTTGACTTCATCAAATACTGTTTGAGCTGATCATCTGCAACTAAATGGAACTTTACAAGCATGTACTCAATGAATGGTACAGTAACCTTTGTAAATGCATTAAATGGGGAGCATAGTTTTCTGTCTTGATAATTCCAAAATATTATAAGTGAAAAGCATACTGACCAAGTGTCTTCCAATGAAATTGAGCACTTTTGTTTCGCTTTTATTTTAGAGACTTCTTCAGAATGAAGACATACAGTACTTACAAGTCTTTAACTGGCTATATAAACCATGTAATCTAAGTCATGTGACCAAGAAATCATGTGACTAAACACTTAAAGGTACATACAACATAAAATGTTTAAAAACACATAAAAACAGGCACCATACAAAAAGTGTTTTTATAGTTTGGCAGCCCTCATTTTTAAATTGCAGTTAATATGTATGTTTTCATCTAAACCTGGAAATACCCCAGAATTTAAACTCCGTTGCCACAACAACTCCACCCTGGGATCACTTCAGGAGCCCTGTTGACAGAGGCCCAGGTTACTAATCTAATGGGGAGGCGAAAGCCATCACTCTGTGGCTAGGCTTATACATGCCCATGGGCAGATAGCCTAGTACTTACCTATGAACCTATGAACCTATGTATTCAATCATATTGTCCTAGTTTCCAATTTGTTTGATGAAAGTGCTCAGTTTCACTGGAAGACATTTAGTCAGCATTCTTTTTGTTTATGGCTCTTGGTTTTTCATTGTTCTGACCATTTATCTAAGCTTGGACTTGCTTTTGAGTTCCAAAATATTATACTGATAGACATTTAATTAACTCCCAAGGTACACCTGGTTTTGTCTAGCTCTACCTGTGGAAACTGCTATGTAGGAAACAAAAAGTAATACAGGATTAGAAATTATGATACCTGAACATTTGTCTGTTGAGGGAATGCAAGACATGTAAGTAATGGAAAGCTGGGATGCAAGTTTGACTTTTAAAATCATTGAAATTAAGTAGATGGAGACAACTTTGCAAACAATTTATGCAAAAATAAATTGATATATACTTCACAAAGTGTATTTATCCCCGATTAAATGATATAGCTGGTATTAAACTTTTTTCTAAAATATAAATAATAGGAACTATTACTGTTATATGATTTCTTTTCTGATTAGGAATACTAGAAATAATGTTATTCTGATTACTGTTTTACTGGTTGTATATATTTTTGCAGCAGCTGAGGAAACTATCTTTTTTAAGTGTGAGATGGGTGCCACCTAGTGGATATTTACTACACTGCTGCTTCTGCTTATTGCCATTAATTATCTATATGAGGGTGGTGTGTGTGTGTGTGTGTGTGTGTGTGTGTGTGTGTGTGTGTGTGTGTGTGTGTGTGTGTGTGTGTGTGTGTGTTCATTGTATGTAGCAGCAGTACAAAATATTAAGACATATTCAGTAAAACATGAAGTTTTGGTGCCAAAACATATGAAGTGGCAATACTAATGCATGGTATACTGAATGAAAGACTATTTCACGAAAAATAACAAATACTGAACCATAAAGCTACTAGAGCATTGGCATTGTTACTTCTACCAATGTCTTAGACCCATATTTCTGCAAGGATATGGCAAGCCCCACACCCTCCATCCCTACACACCTGTTGTTTAATTATTTTCACTTCAAGGTCACACTACCTCAGCACTTACTGAAGTACTCAATCTTAGACAAACACAAATATTGCACTAATCACCAAGGTTGTGTAACCTCTAAATGAGACTGTTTTTATTTTTTTTTTAATTTATTTAGCAGGTTGATGACTACGATTACTGAGGGCCATTTTTTTAGCCATGACCTAATGACAGCAAAACTTTAAAATACACAAATTATAATATATCCAATAATATGCAATGAGCAATAATAGATAAAACTTGGCAGGTTGCCATTAAAATTTGGGGTTAGAGGGTAGGGCTGGAGATAACTAATGTTATGTGGACTGATACACATGACATCATCAGCTCTGCCCAGCTAGGGCATCACAAAAAATCCTCTGTATATATGATAGCACATATGATGCTACAAGAAGCCCCCTTTCATGATTCCATGTCCCCTTCAGCAACCACTTGTGGACAAGGCAGACCCAACCCCAGGGGGTAGTACTGGGGATACTAAGTTAGTAGGAAATGGAACAAAGCAACAGAGGTTAGCTTGAAGGTCTGCAATATGGACCAAAGAAAATGCAGCACTAAATAAAGAAAAATGCATAATTAATTAATTAAGAGGGGTGTATTCTGCAGGTCTATGTGCCTTAGAGGTTATTTAAGGGGTATTATGCAACTTAGTGCAAGATTTACAGGCTGCCTCTGTCCATTACAGACATAGGTGCTAGACCCAGGGTGTGTTTCCGCTTTCCCAGCCACTGGTCCAGGTTTCTCTTGAATAGGGTTAGGGAAGAGGTCTGCTTCACCTAGATGGGAAGGCTGTCCCAGAGAAGGGGAATTCTCTGACAAATATACCTGCCCCTCCAAAGTGTTCTATTTACATTGCAAACAAAGTTTAAATCCCTAGATCAAGTAATTCTGATGATATTTGTTTTGCTTATATGCAAAAGGTACATCAGAATGGAATCTAAGGATGCCTTCTATGGCAAGCATACATCACCTCTTAACAGAAACAGAGTACGGAGATAAGGCTTTGAGTCAATCAGCATAGGATATGCTGTTTACACCTTGTATTATTTTTGTGAGGAACCTCTGTGGACGTTCTAGTTGTTGCATGTGTCTGGTCAGCTACATACCAGAGGGAGTATTGTACTCAGTGCTGGGCCTGATGTGGGCAGACCACAGTGGAACAATTACTTCCTTGGACCTAGATGCCATGCCCTTGTTTATAAGTTGAGCAACATGGAATTACTTCCTTTCAACCTTAGACACATGGTGGTCAAAAGCCAGGTTGCTAACTACATACATACCAAAATCCCTGACTACTGGTTCTACTCCTGGGGTTGTGCTATTGATGAGGTAATTTCTTAGGGTGAGTGACTTCCAAAATGGTACAATTATGCATTTCTTGGCACTGAGTTTTAAGCCGTGGCTTTGGCACCAGTCATTTTTCTGTGTTAGTCATTCCTGCAGGATGTTTGTGCTTTGAGAAGGGGGTTCTATAACTGCTCCTAGCTTGCAATCATCTGCAAACATGGTTAGCCAGAGGTCCTTGACAATGGGCGGATGCCAAAAAGGAGTGGACCCAGCACAGAGCTTTGAGGGACTTTGCTATTTTTGGAGGTGGCCTCTCCTACTCTAACGTCTTGGGCCCTATCTGAGAGCCAGCTGGCTATCCAGAGTGTAACACAGGGGTTTATGCCTATATCCATGAGTTTGTTTACAATGTTCAAGTGGGGTATTTGTTTCAAATACCTTAGCCAGGTCAAGGTAGGCAGTTTGCAAATTTTTTGCCCTCATTCATTGCCTTAATGGCCTTCTCAAGAAGTCCTGGGTTGGATCCAGTGTCTGAAGGCTTTCCATCATCTTATTAATCATTTCCAAGATAATTTTTTCCATGGCTTTGCATATGACACTAGTCAGGCATATGGATATGTAGTTCTGCGATCTATTGATGAACCACCTTTGTCCAGAGGGATGACTGTTGCAGTTCTCCATTCACGTGGCACAAATGCTGTCTGGAGGCTATAGTTAGACAGTGACTCCATTGTTACCAATAGGTCATATTTCAGGCTATTTAGGGGGCATCTGTGATATTATCAGGGCCAGCTGATGCAGTATTTTTGACATTAGACAGTGTGCATCTATGACCTGCTATCTAGTGATAGCGGTGTGAGGGTTGTGTTTTGGCATTTCCTAGGGGTGGCTGGGTGAGGAATGATAAAATTGGAAATTAATTTGTCAGCCTGCAGATTTGCTATATCTCCAGGCTCCATGTACATGGTTACATTTATAGTCAGTTTTACACACTACTGTGTGCTGCTTTTTAGGTTTTGGACAAAGCCTTGTGGTTGTCCTTTGCCTGGGAGGCTATCTTTGCTTCACATTTGTCTCCAGTAGACTTAATTTGCCCCCTTATTTGTTTAGATTGATGAAAGTATTTTATCATGTTGTGTGTAGTTTTCCTAATCTTGGCTATTAATTTTTTTGTTGTACATCCTATCTATGTTTGGATTCCACCAGGGTAGTTTGTTTTTTGAGTTATTTCTGGTCTTACTTCTGGTTGGCACAGATGTCTCTGTGCATTCATTGACATGATTGTGCAGGATGTCTGTGAACAATTCTACATATTTATTTCTATTTCAGCTATATCAATCTTATTTAACATTTTACCATGTAAATGAGCTATTATCTATACTTATCTCTCATCAGTGGAGAATTTTGCAAAATGTCCGATTTTTGCCTCATATTTTGGTCAATTTCTTGCAAAACTTTGTGGATTTATAGCAAATTATCAATGGATGGTCACTAAATGACAGACATCTGAGTGTTAGAATTCATATCCTTCAGAAAATGCATGATAATATAAAACCTGTTATTCTGTCAATGTTCTGACTTTATAAGAGCAATATTTAAAATATGTCCCTTATTTCAGCCCTTTTCCCCTAATTAGTTTGCATCTGTCCAGCATTTTTGAGCAAAGAAGTTAAGCAGTATGTCCCCAGACCCTTTTTCACTCATGATTAAGGCTCATTCAGGTGTACATAAACAAATAATTGCAGCAGAACCTTTCTGCCCCCAACACAGTATAACAAGTAATCAGACAAAGATGGGGAAAAGAGAGACCCTGAGATTCAGCAAGCAGCCATGCAGGAATAAGTTATTCCTGCATGGCAGGGACCGTTCCTGTTCAGCACGGCAGCGTGCCATGTATATTTATGAAGGTGTGCTGCCATGCTCTAAAATGGACATGGTTCCATGTACGAACGCAGGGTGTGAGTCTAAGAGCAGAAATCTCACAATACACATGCCCCCTGCACTCCGGAATTGCCTTTTGGCAATTAAAAACAAGCAAGAACATTCGTAACACCCCCAATCCATCAGGAAAACAAAAAATATGTGGTCAAAGGCAAAAGGGACAATCATCCCTACCAACGCATACCTCTCAACTGTACAGATTTTCGCAGAATTCCCAGATGTTTGCCTCATATTTTTGGTGTGTTCCCCCTAAAATGTGTACCTTTCTGGCAAATAGCTGAGGATAGAAGTCATTAAATAATGACAAAACATTTGCGTGTAAGATTCCACACATCCTTCAGAAAATTCATGCTAATGTAAAACCTATTATTCTATCAATTTTTTAAGTTTGTAAGAGCAATATTTAAAATATGTCCCTATTTGTCCCCCCATCATTGTAGGCTTTGTCCAGATATTTTGCTCTAAGAGGTTGAGAGGTATGCTACCAAGCCAAAAGTTATTAGGATAACACAGGTAGCATAAGCACATAGCGCACACCTCCCAACCCGTCAGAGTAAAGAATGTGGACAAAGCCAAAAGGGACAATTGTCCCACAAAGGAGACAGTTGATAAAATAACAGGTTTACCATTAGCAGGGATATTCTGAAGGGTATAGATAAAATAACTCAACCAAACATTTTTTTTTTTTTTTTTATAAATGCGATAAAGTTTAAGCTTAGCTAAGCAGGTGTGCCCGTTGCTTAGCTATGCTTAGTCCAGCTTAAACAGCATAAGAAATTAAATAGCAAGAGACAACCAACTTACGCAGTATTGCAATAGTGTAGTGGTTAGAGTATATGTTTTGCAAGCAGCCATTCCCGGTTCAATCCCCACTGTAACCAATTCACATTTTACATGTGAAAGCAGTACGTTAAACATTTTTTTTTAGTATTACCTACTAAATAACATATATTTGTGAACCGGAGTACTGAATTATGTCCAGATGTGAGGTGTCAGTTTAATAAAGTTGTGAAATCCCCATATAAACACAAGTGCCCCATACTGTATAGTCACACATGAATAAATGTAATGAAAGCACATTGGGGGATGTCAGGGACAGTAAACAAATTTATAATATGTAATGAATGATGAATCAATGCCATACAGCAGATAGTCTATAAAATGAAAAATAAACAATGTAAGCATTGCACAGCTCTGCTTACCAGGTGTAAGCATTGTGTAAATATGACTGCTAAAAAATGAGTAGCCCAGCTAAGTGGATTTGCCCATTGGTAAGCAGTGCTGAACCTGTCCCTTTAAGCAATGCCAACCTTAGCTAAGCAGGTTTGCCAGTAGCTTAGCTTAGCTCAGCATATTCAAAACTGTCCAATCACGGCAAAGGGTGGGAAATTGGCCATATTTAAACCCCACAGGTGGGAATACAGCTCGTAACTGGTTGCAGCTTCCCACTGTAGGCAGGATGGCAGGACTTGGAGAGGGAATGCTCATCCGGGCACAGCGTTGGGGCATACAGGAGTCCAAGGTCATGCTAGGACTCCTGGTAAAAAACCATGATGAGAGACTGCTGCAGGGCCAGTATTAGAGCTCCCAATATAAAACAGAAGCCTGGGACCATCTCGCCCATGATCTCACCAGTGCCACTGGTATCCTTCAGACTGGTGAGCAGATCAAGCACCACTATGCCTACTTGAAGCAGAGAAACAGGGATATCTTGGACAAGTGGGTCCAAGAAGCAAGGCAGAGGGGTGATGTCCCAGCAGTGTGTAAGTAGTCACGCCATTACTGTTTACTAAAGTCCAGTGTGTGTGTGTGTGTGTGTGTGTGTGTGTGTGTGTGTGTGTGTGTGTGTGTGTGTGTGTGTGTGTGTGTGTGTATGTATGTGATGGATAGGTATGCCTGAATATGTCTCTATTTCCTTTACAGCTGCAGCTGAGTGGGCTGTGAATCAGGAAGCCCATGCAAGTAGGCTGCAAAGGCTGCATTGTGAGGCTGGTGAGTAACAATCCTGCTTGTAGTAGTCATACCAAATAAATATAAAGTAGTAGAAAGTCATCTGGCAGTATAAAAACTGTTGTATGGATTGTACAGAATAAACCAGACAATATGACAGTAATATTCCCATATAGGTCATATTTAAATAAAACTGTAACTGCCTGGCAATAAAGCTCTAAATCCTGGACTGGTTGCATTTACTCTGGTATTGTATGGCATTTATTGTTGCATTCTCTGAATAGTAATGTTGTATTAACCACTGTTACCCACACTGTGCCACATAAAAAAATGTCTAGGAATGTCTCTATAAGACTGTTGTAAGTACAAGATAAGATTGTACAACCAAGAGAGACTTAGACAGAAAACACTGAAGAGACAGAGAGCAATATCCAAATAGCACACTCTACTGTGACTTAAATTGTATTTTTAGCAGACACAGACATGGTTCGAATCCTGGGAGTGGAAGTAAGCTGTATGCATAATCATACCTCTCAACTGTATAGATTTTTCAGAATGTTCAGATAATTGGCTCATATTTTCTCCCTGTTCCTCTATCCCCCTGGAAAATCAGTGGGCTGATCTCAGAATTGTAGTCATGAAATAATGACATAACATTTGATTTTCAGACCTCAAAACCTTTAGAAAATGCAAATTAAAACAAATCATGTCACTCGTTCAACTCTCCAAGTTTATGACACCAATATTCAAAACATGTCCCTATTTGTACACCCACGTTGTCAAGCTTTGTCCAGAGTGTGTGCATTAAGAGCTTGAGAGGTATGTGCATAATATTAACTTTGAATCTGGGAATATGTGTAGAAACAGTCAGGTAGTGTTAACAAGCATTCACTCCACAGGTCTACTGGGTAAGAGATGTAAGAATGTAACTATAAGACAGTTGACGTATACACTGTGTACAAACATGCCACTGCCCAAACCAAGGCCATAGGGTATTGTAATAATACCTGTACCTTAATGATTAGAGCAATGATCATTAAAGTTGTGAGTACTACAAGGATATATAAGTTAACTGACATCTCTCTCTCACCCCCCACCATATCTGCAACAATAATCTAAATACACAAATCAATGGATATGTTTACACCAAACCTACTGTTGGGACAGATGTCCTATTGTTCAATAAATAATGAAATGTGTTTCCATTAATGTTCCATGTTGAAATACTATCATTGGTGGCCTGTTGCTATCAATGTAACCTGCATGTCGTTGTAATGGCCACTGTGGTTCCATATATGCATGTGTTCTGTTTGCTATGCAACTGTTCCAAATCTGGTGTTTTGGGTTAATGGGAATATCTATGCATGCTGTTATAACTAATCCTGGATTGTGTTGACTATTACTAATTCACATATGTTTTAAAACTGCAACACCATAGCACATATTGGACGGCCGGTCCCAACGGACCCACCTCTCCCACCTCATCTGGCAGTGGCACTGGGCCCCAGCATGCCTGGGACCCACCCTGGGACCTCCTCGTCTGCTCGTCCTGCACCACCTTCAGGTGGAACCACCTCAGGGGATAGGGATCATAGGACAGGGACAGGATCCTGTCACCCGAAGTCAGGTCCAGGGATTGGTGCATAGCAAGCTCCGAAGGGAGTTTGGCGATCTGCTACACCAGCTTGAGGGCCGTGTGGTGCATTTAGTGGGTCAGCATGCCCCTCCTGCTCAGCCCCCACCACAGCCACCTTTGGGGCCGTGAAGGTGCAGTGGTGACTGCCCTTGGGTGGGGATCTCAGTCCCACAGTTTCCATTTGGGGGCTCATGGGCTTCCGATTTCCAAACACCCCTCCCCATCCAAGGTGTTTACCCCCCCACATGTGTCATATACCACCCCTGTATGCTGTCTTGTCTGTCTTGTCTGTCTTCCTACCCAACCTTCCTCCCCAAATATACCTACTATCCTTCCCCAGCATCCCACTCTCACCTTAAAAAAAGGGCAATCTGTTCCCAAAAAAAATTTTGCTCCATACATAGCTGTCCATTTTGCACACGTGTCCACTGGACACATGTAATCTGGTCTAATTGGCTTCACGACACATTATTGTTGTCCTTACCCCTCTCTCAGGGGTTTGAGTGTCCAAATCTACCTCCAAATTCAGTACATATGTACAGCTGTTGCTGTAGAAGAAATGGACAGCTATGGACCTTCCGTACTTTCCCTATTGTTTTCCCTCTGCGTGCCCCCTTTTTCTCCACTTTCCTATTACCCCTTTTTTATTTTCTTTTAAAGAAATTAGCATGGGGGTATGTGGGAGTAAGCACTTTTAAGCAGTAGTAAAAGGGGTTAAGTCTGTTTGCGGGGCGGCAAGCAAAGGCTACACAGATTAAGCACTGTCAGGCTAACTGTCTGTAAGCATATTTAACCAGAAGTTAGCATTGCTTACCATCACACAAATCCACACAAACCCACTTACAACTGCTTAAAAGTGCCTTAATCACTCTGTAGCCAACAGCCCTTTTTCTGCCCAGCAACAAAATACTCAGCCCTTGCAAGTCTCGAGCCCAAGACCCTGCACACCATAGCCACAGTGATTTACCACTAAGCCATTTGAGCTGCATATAAATGTGATGTTTTCTCAAACATATCATGCAGCACAGTCATTCAACAGTAGGGAAAATATATTTATATATGTAGGGGTATATATATATATATATATATATATATATATATATATATATATATATATATATATTTATATATATATATGTGTGTGTGTGTGTGTGTGTGTGTGTGTGTGTGTGTGTGTGTGTGTGCATGTGTATGTGTGTGTGTGTGTGTGTGTGTGTGTGTGGATATACATATATATATATATATATATATATGTATATATATATATATATATATATCTATATAGATAGATAGATATAGATATATATATATATAGATATAGATATGTACATATGGAGAGGGAACAAGGCTCCGAATAAACAGAACAAACGGAACAGCAACAAGAGGAGACAAGCAAGATGGTAAATAACCATGAGGATAGTGAACAGCAGACCTGCAAGGTACTAGTTAACTCTACCAATGACTTTAAAATTTGCAATTTCTCAAATTTGGATATAGCCCCTGAGTTAATAGAAGTACTAGCAAAGGGTTACACTTTTGTTCCATCAGCACGAGCGGACATAGCGACCGTTCTGATTGATTTAAAAATGTTTGTAAGAAAACTGAATTTACGTGTACTAATGGGTAACACTGATGTAGTGAGACACCCATATAGTATACCTAGTACATATAATCCACCATTACATCCTGTTTTGAGTTTGTTTGAACAAATCTGTGAACTGGATATAAGAAACAGTTTGCAAAACATAAAGGGAAACAGAGGAAAATTGAATGTTAACAAAAATGAGTTATTCTTACTAAAATTACTCAGGGAAGCACCGGTATGGGTAATGCAACCCGATAAGGGAGGGGGGCTGGTGATTATGGACACTTTGGATTACTCTGAGAGGATGCAAAAAATGATAAATAGTGACACATACATAGAAGTGTCAAGAAACGAGTTAAATCTCACTTATGCAAGAATAAGGACATTCCTATATGATATGTTTTTGGAAGCAAGAATAGAAGTAAACTTATTTAACTATTTATCAATGTTAGCACCAAAAATACCTTGCCTATTCGGCATCCCAAAAATCCATAAAAGCCTACAAGACCTCCAAATGCGTCCCCTAGTAGATACTAGGGACAGTATTACATATGCTTGTTCGAAGGTGGTGGATGAAATTTTAAAGAAGTATGTAGTGTTAGAGGAACAAATATGTAAAGATTCTTGGTCTTTCCTTATAGGTATCAACAAAATACATTTTAATGCAAAATATAATTTTTTGACTATAGATGTTAGGGATCTTTACCCTTCCATCCCCCATGACCAGGGTTTGGATCGTACCCTTTCCTTACTTAAGGACAGGGCAGCCCCACATGATGAACTAAGGCTAGTGGAAGATTTGTTGGATATAGTCCTATCCTACAACTTTATTACTTTTAACAGCAAATACTACCAACAAAAGGTAGGGGTAGCCATGGGTTCACCATGTGGGGCTAGTTTTGCCAACCTGGTCATGGCCCACTGGGATAGAGAATGTTTACTATCAGGTACACAGTGGCAGGCAAGAATAAAATATTATACAAGATTTTTGGATGATATTTTTATTTTGTTTGAAGGAGAAGAAATGAATGCACAAGAATGTATAGCATATTTAAACTCAACCACTGATTTTTTGAGATTTACTTCGACATTCTCTAAGGATAATATATCCTACCTGGATGTACAGCTTAAGAAAGATGGAATTAATAATTGTTATACATCACAAATCTTTCGTAAGCCTACATACTCTAACACATTTCTTCATTTCACAAGTAATCATCCATTATCACAAAAGAGATCAGTATTCAAAGGCCAATTAGTAAGATCAGCCAGAATGACCTCTAGGCTGGATGTGTTTCTGAGGGAATGTGTTTTTTTGTACCAGTTATTTTTACAAAGGGGTTACCTTACATTATTATTGCAAGACTTAGCAGAGGAAGTACAAAGTAAAAGGGATGCAGGAATTTATCCTCCACTCTTGACAGGAGTAAGCATTACTCAGGATACTATACCAGTGAGGACGAGGGAGTACAACCATTGTAGCTTTATTTTTCAATACAGTATCAACACAAAGGAGATAATTATGCTTATAAAGAAAAACTGGGACATAATTATGCAAGACACACTATTATGCGACAAACTGGAAAATCAACCAGGTTTCATTTTTAAGAGGGGCGCTAACCTTAAACAAATTTTAGAAGGACAAAAACAACCATTTAAAGTGAAGAAAGGCATGTTCAAATGCCAAATGTGTAATTACTGTAAATATATAGATGTGGGTGCACGTTTTGAACTTAGAGGCAGGAAATTTACAACTAATTATAAGTTTGACTGCCAAAGTAAACAAGTAGTATATCTGGCAAAGTGTTTGAAATGCCAGGCCTTCTACATTGGTAAAACTGACAGAAGGCTGAGGGAATGGATCTACAAACATGTATATAGTATAAGTAGAAATAAATTAGAAAACTCCCTGGCCAGACACATAAATGAACATGTAGATCATAAATTTGTTTTCATGGTCATAGATCGCATCCCTTATGATGTGAGAGGAGGACCATGTACATTGAAATTAGAAAGATTGGAATTATTGTGGCAATTAAGGTTAGACGCTGCCCATTTTCCAGGTATTAATGAGATATCTTCTTTGGCCTGCATTTTAAAACTCAGGAACTTAGCACGCTGATTAAAGAAAATTATTGAGTGAAATATTAGCAATTTTTAATGGAATT
>NC_056747.1:1255773752-1255798752 GCF_019279795.1 Protopterus annectens
GGACAAAGCTTGGTATATAGGTGGAAGACAGAGGCTGGAACACAGGGCCATATTTGAAATATTGCTATTATACACTGTAAACATTGCTGGTGTTACAGGATTGGATGCAACATACCCTTACTCAAGAATATGAAGTCAGAAACACAAATGGATGTTGCCATGTACTGATAACAATCAACGGAGAGAATGCCACTGATATGTCAGAGACAACACCTGTGTGGTGAACAGACAAAACATAACAGCCAATCCTCTGGCCATCATGTGGATAGGCCCACAGTTCACAGCTATGCAGACAGACTGCATTCGATGCAAAACTAGCATGTACACACAAACCCTGTAAAACTAGCAGTATTCAATGAATATAACAGCAATACTCACACACTGTCCATAGGTCTGCAACCTTATACATACATGTAGTTGGCCTGTGTCTGCAAGTCCTGTTGTAAGGGGTATTGTTACCTGTTGTCAGTAACACTGCTGCCCACACACACAGGAAAGATGTCTTCCATACAGGAAAGGTAAAGGGATAACGCCCACATGATGTAGTCATTTATAGTAGTGGGTTGCTATGACATTGGCTATTGGAAGTACTACACAGCTGGCTGCATGCAATTAGCAAGTGGGGAACACCAATTGGTGCAGAGGCCATCACCTGATCATGAGCATCACCTACAAAAGCCATGCTGCAACCTATTCAAACGAGCTCAATCCCTGTAGTGGAGAGAGAGAGAGAGAGAGAGAGAGAGAGAGAGAGAGAGAAAGAAACAATAATAATACTAAAAAAGGCAAAAAAAATAAAAACAACAAACCAACCAAGGAAGATATCCAAGTGGTACACAGAAGAGAGCACAATAATAAAACAGGTATGTAAAACATGTCAGCATGTAATTGAATGTAGTACTTGGTCTGTAATAATGGGATAGATGATGTTGAAAGATTGTATGTGCCATCAAGACTTGCTGTAATGATGTCCTGCTGAACAACTGCTATGGACATACCATCTGGCCCTGTGGGCAGTGGGCCATACCTGTCAACTGTGCAGATCTGCACAGAATGATAAGATTTAAGCCATCATAGTGTTTGCTCTGTTCCTCCAAACATGTATATTAGTCTGGCAAATAGCTGAAGGTGGAAGTAATGAAGTCATAATAGACAGATGAGTTTCAGACCCCACCACCTTCAGGACAGTCATGGTAATGTGAAATGTATCATGCACAAACTTCATAGGTTTGTAATAGGCATATCTACGATCTGTCCCTATATATCCCCCTAATGTTAGGCTGTATCCACATGTGATGCTTTGTTTCATAGCAAGGCAGAACAGTGCAGCTGTGGAGAAAGGGAAGGAAGGAGGTTATAGTGTGGATCCGATGTCTGAATGCACTCTCTCTCTCTCTCTCTCTATATATATATATATATATATATATATATATATATATATATAGGGGTCCATATCAGATGGACAAAAGACCAGTTAACTGACGACCACATCAACGAGACGACTTCACCAACAGAAAGAATCCCCAACAATGGTGAGTAGTGCAGACTGGGAGTTAGTCCCATTCCCTCACTGTAGTGCGATCTCAGAGTTGGTATATTTAAGTAGGGGGGTTGTGGGGGGCGCAGGCCCCCACATGGAGGGTGCAGGGGGGCTTGCCTCCCTGCTATACATGTTTTAATGTGGTTTTCGAGTGTATTACAGAAACGGGAATGTATTCCGTTCCATAATACATTGACTTACCATTGTCAGGGATTCGTCCTGTCGGCAATGTCGTCTCGTTGATGTGGTCATCGGTTAACTGAGCTTTTGGCCATCTGACATGGACCCATATATAGACATGCATGTCTACATATATACAGATAAATAAACACACACACACACACACACACACACACACACACATATATATATATATATATATATATATATATATATATATATATAAATACATTTTCCCTACTGTTGAATGACTGTGCTGCATGATGTGTTTGAGAATACATCACACATATCTGCAGCTCAGATGGCTTAGTGGTAAATTGCTGTGTCTATGGTGTGTAGAGTCCTGGGTTAGACAGTTGCAAGGGCTGATAATTTATTTTCTGGCCAGAACAAGGGCTGTTGGCAACAGAGTGATTAAGGCACCTGTAAGCATTTGTAAGCAGGTGCAAAATGGACAGTTATATATGGTGTAAAATTTGTGTTGGGAACAGACAGTAATAGTCAACACAGTCCAGGATTAGTTATAACAACATGCATAGATATTCCCGTTAACCCAAAACACCAGATATGGAACAGTTGCATAGCAAACAGAACACATGCATATATGGAACTACAGTGGCCATTACAATGGCATGCAGGTTACATTGTTAGCAACAGGCCACCAATGATAGTGCTTCAACATGGAACATGAATAGAAACACATTTCAATATTTGTTGCACAATAGGATATATGTCCCAACAGTAGGTTTGGTGTAAACATACCCATTGATTTGTGTGCTGAGATTATTGTTGCAGATATGGTGGGGGGGAGATGTCAATTAACAACTATTATATCCTTGCAGTATGAGGTCTTCAGACCTATTTTTCCTGTTTATGTCTTCCAGGTACCATGTCCCAGGAGCATCTCCCTGCTTATACTCAACAGGAGAATGAAATAATAATCAACTACCTTGTGCATCACCACAGAACCCTTTTTGGGCGTACGGCCCATGATCTGCAGGAGAGGACTGCCCTGTGGAAAGAATTTGTCCACAGGGTAAATGAAGTCGGCCTGCATAATCGCAGTTATGAGCAGGAGCAACATCATTGCACTGACCTCATTCGCCACGCCTGTCAGCATGCTGCTGCAGTTAGGAGGGACCAGCTAGCTACAGGTGGGGGTCATGCCATCCAGCCCCCACTGACACATGCTAAGGAGCTCCTCGCCAGCCATGGGTCACCCGCCCACCAGCCAAGCCAGGAACCTGATAATAGCATTGTGGAGGCGGGTGCTACTCACACAATGGACGAGGAATGTGCAGGTAAGGCCCCAGGGTGCATTAGTAGGCCACTGTTGCTTATCCATCTTCCTCTGTAAATCTTCATGCATATGTCAAATAACATAGTCTGTTGTTGCAGTGTAGTAATGAACAGATGTGCATAATCTCTAGTATTGTGGGTTTGTACTGTTGGTGTACTGAAATGCTGCACCCACCCTGTACTAATGCCACAGGAGTGGCTACTAACATTTCATCTCTCACACAATTATGTAGGTCCCTCTGGTATACCTCTGGGGTAGCAGCCTGTAGCTGGTGAGTATGGAGTTTTTTTGGTCAGGTTTGCCAATACACTGGCCATGTTATGGCCATGGTATTTGCCATGCACACATTTAACACACCTACCCATAATGCATGCTGTACATGTTCACTTATTGTTGCTGTTAACTGCACTGCATCATAGTGTTCACCATGGTGGCATATCTGAAGGGTATGTAAGAGTCCTGCAGTATACCTAACAACCTGTCAGTGCAAGATGTGTAGACAGAGATGAACATAATGGTGGGACAAATGGCCTACAGTAGGGACATATCTGAAACATTACCCTTATACAGTGGCTACAACAGTGTATACACCACTATTACAATGGCAACTGTTACAGATCTACACAACAGCATATCACAATACCACATTCCACACCTTTTACAACCTGTAATGTGATCCTAACATGAGCAATGAATGTGTAATATGGAATCCTATGTTAGGACAACAAATATGGGGAATACATACCTTACCAAACACTGGAAGCATATGTGTGCACACACTCCAAATAACATATTGTGGAAGCAGCTTTTGAGGTACTGACAGCATTCACTCTTCTTGAGTATGCACCTTCCATCAAGTACAGGGCCTCAATGTCACACCAAGTAATGGCCTGCTGTCCAAGAAGTATGTCCATGACATTTGCCCACTCACCTGCAACAGAGGCAGCTGTGGCTTGCAGGCATCTTACAAATGATGTAATGGATCCCATATCCAAAAGGTAGCACTCAGGAGTGGGAGAAGTAGCTCTACCTCACTATTGCATATACCATGGCAAACAGTGCAGACAGTCATGTATGTGACTATGAAGTATGGGACAACATTAATGAAGAAAATAAATGGATACCCATCCAAGACAGATGACAACTGCCCAAAGGCTGCCCAGAAACATGCAGCAACACTGAGGGACTTGCAGGAATGTCTAGCAAGTACTGCCTGTGCAGTACCTGTGTCGACAATTGCCTGGACTCTGCATAAGTGTGGCCTATGGGTTAGGGTAATCAGATGGAAGAGTTGTTCCACAGGAAACATCATCCAGGACTCTCTACAGGTAGCATATGCATAACATCCAAGTCTCCTAAAGGCATGTGTTGCAATGTGTAATGGTGTACCGAGACCAAGGCTGAAACATACAGACAGTATTAATAAAGATACATGTGCTGCACAAGCAACAGCTCACTCCACCTCAGGCCCACCATCCCCATCTGTACCTTGCTGGTGCCAATATACACCTTTAGGTTTGCTGTTCATTAGCAGGAACTAGGCCAGTAGACATGGTGTTCTGCATTTGGAACACTGCAAAATGACACTCATATGTGGCCCACAGTTGTCCAGCATCTGCAAAAAGGCTGAGGATAAGGAGTGGTGTCATCCTGAAACACAACAGTGAACTGATGCATACATCCAAAGCTCGCTAATAATGGCTGTATCTGAACACAGTCAAGGTCATGAATTGTGCCAGACATAACCCTGACTCTACAGCAATAGTGAAGGCACTGTGTGACCTCCAAGGGCTGTGCACATGATCTGACCTTGCAATCCAACAGAGTTGGGGACATTTGTAGGGCAAAGTAACCAAATAATGGCAAGTGAAGATGGGCCATGCTAGTATACCCCTTCCAGGAGTAGTGACTGCTGTAGTTCACTTAACAGGTGCTGCAACAAACCATCATGTTAAGGGTGTGCACACTTATGCAACCCACATATTGTATGCATCTCAATCAGCATCTGCATAACTAACACATTTGTTTGATACTACATTTGATTGCACAGGTCATATGTCACATATCAGGTGTGTGTAATGTTAATATATGCAGTATTGTGGCCCCATTGCATATCAGGGAAGAGGCTAGCATGTCAATAAGGGTGTCTACACTTCTCATAGCCACAGTAAGCTTTGAAGGTTGTCAGTGTAATTGGACTTTATTGCTCATACATGCACTGCTGATGATGAGATCTGCAAATCAGAGGTCAATCATTCACTATTGACATCTGTCCTCATATCATCCCAGGTATGTGTCAGACAAACACACAGGGGCTGTGAGCAACAGAGTAAACATATCTGCCACACATATACACATTCAGCAATGGTGTGTACACTCGTGAGGTATGGTGCACAGTACATGCCAGGGTGCTGAACAGGTGCACAGCAATACTGTGTATATGGGTGCAGTGTGTTCCAGGGGAAGGGGCATCACCTACTAAGACAACTCATGCATCACAGAGATGTATAATGTTGGTAACAGGGATTGAGTATAGTTGCAGTGCATGCTGTTGAGTGCCATATGTCATGCATGTTGACTGTTGGGTAATGAGAGATCTGTGTAATATCTTTGTGCCACCTCAGCTGTAAGTGTGTGTTTGTGTGTGTGTGTGTGTGTGTGTGTGTGTGTGTGTGTGTGTGTGTGTGTGTGTGTGTGTGTGTGTGTGTGTGTGTATAGAGGTAAGCAATGATGTACAGGTCTTAATTTAAGTTTTTTGTTTTCCTGTCACAGGTGGGTCAGGGTCCCTCCTGCAGTCAAACTGATATTAGTGTCCATACAGACTCTGACAATGATGATAGGTATGGTGAGGCACAGGCAGGGTTGTCAGGGGCTGAAACTGTGCCATCGGTTGACATCCCACTGTTATCCACCCCATCCCCGCACACAGTCATATTGCCTATACGTACCCCATCACCAGTGGTCATAGATGAGGGACAGTTGGCAGGTGGTGGCATGAGACAGGACAGTGTGGTGACTATGGCAAGTGTGTCTGAACACAGCAGCTATAGCCAGATGCCCAGCGAGGTACCACACAGGCAAATGTACAGGGGTGCTTGTAGGAGGGCTGCTGGCCATCATGCCCCTTGCAGAAGTGCCACAGCAGGTGTCACCAGACGCATGTTTCGGGCCATCATGGAGGCACAGGCATGTATGGAATGTTATACCAGACAGAGTCTGAGGCTCCAGAGGGCTACTTATTCTGCTGTACTTGACAACATCTGTGATCTTACAGGTGCCCACCATTATTTTGCAGAGGTCCTGGATAGACAATTGGGTGAGATGGTGGGAATCCTTGACTGTGCAATGTCTGTGTTAGAGCATATGGTGGGAGTAGGGTGACAGCCACATGGATGTAGGTCAGCAACACCAACAGGTGGAGGCCTATGTGGATGTGTGACAAGTCACAGCCACTCCCATAGTGGCAGTACCAGCATCAGCAATGCAGGGGGGGGGGTGCTATCCATACCACAACACAGCAGGCCACATGCACGTGGTCTTGGCCAGTCCCAGCAGGAACCCGGATCCATCAGACATTTGTCATCATCAGGGGAGAGTACCATATCTGGGCTTGTATCTGGCAGTGCCTGTGGAACCTCTGGCAGGCACAGTTCTTGTGTCCTTGGCCGGAGACGATGAACTTCACACCCTGCCATGTACGGTCTGCAGCTGTCCAACAAACCCCTGTATAGGGCAGCCACATGGCAGAACTGTGAGCATACAGACACACACACACACACACACACACACACACACACACACACACACACACACATCATCAACACAGCTAGGGCACCTCCATACCTACACACACCACATCTGCACAGCCCAATTGATAATGAAACCCACTAACACACACACACATGATGTCAACCAAATCGCTCAGCCTAGGTCTCTGGCAAATCCACAACACACCCTGTGCATATAATGATACCTGTGCCACATCCCTGTCATCCATAACATCAATGCAGGGACACGCTAATATGGTTCTGATGTACAGGGTGAATGTACTAAGGTGTAGCAGTGTAATAATGTGTAACATGTTTTCAGCTGGAAAGTTTAATGCTTACATGTCAGGAAGTGTAGCTGTCCAGCCATGATGCATTATAGCTGTTATTAACACTGAGTGATTGTGGCCTCCATAATGTATACAGTTTGTGTTGTAGGTGTCTATGTGTCAGCAGGATGTTGGTCTGCTGTTGCTTCCTACAAGGGGTATGGCACTGTGGTGACACATTGACTGTGTCATATCCTGGGTGCAGCTGAACACAAGTAACAGGTCTGTATAGCAGTTACTGCATTTGCCACATGGCTGATAGGTCTGAGGGGGTGTATACAGGTGAGTGCATGGTGGCTGATGTCAGCAGCCCTTCTACAGTGGACAATGGTAAGGGTACTGGGTGGCACACACCACATGTTTTTATATAACACACACACACACACACACACACACACACACACACACACACACACACACACACACACACAAACACACACACACACACACACACAGGCTTTGGTGTTGATGCAATACACAGAGAATACTATACACATGGATATACTTAATTTTGCAGTGAACCCATTTTATCCTATGTAATTCCACCAAGACAAAATAGGCAAAACATCATATCAGTAAATAGTCAGTCTGCTAGTTTAATGTCATTGACGATGGTAATGGCAGGGTATATGTCCTCTTCCTCAATGTAGTGCAATCCTGGAGTTAGTAAACATAGGTGTCCAGGTGTGGGTGGCACAGTCCTCCACTATGGAGGGTGTGGGGTGGCGTAGAACCGCACATAGTGTGATTGACAACTACTTAACCTGTTAACATAAACTGTACAGTATTACAGCAGACTAAGTGGGGGATAACCACAACAATAGCCCCAATGAGGGTGGCTGTGCCCACAACACCCACACCCAACTATATATACCAACTCCAGTATTGCTGTACAGCTATACAGTGGGTAAGAGGGCATTTACACATCTACTACTAGTTTTGAAGGACTGAATTTCCACAAGATGTTTCCTTTGAAATGTTGAAATTTGCCAGTCAGTTCTCGGACAGATGACCTCCTGGGACATGTATTTTCTGCAAACTGAAGTAGATAACTTCACATACACACACACTTACTTGGCAACACTGAAAGTAGAACCCCTACCTAGGTACTTATTGCTACTACTGTGTTTGGCCTTAATTGCAGACACCACACAGCTTTTAGGATGAGGTGTGTCCCGAGTTTCTTGTTAAGATAAGAACATCACCAGGCCTTGTACAGTAGTAATGGGGGATGTACTGGGTGTTAATGAACAATACATATTATGACATACTGTCATATACACATTGACAAACACATAACAGTCATAGACACATCTGAGAGAACTGGGTTTTTCAGTGCTAACTACCTTGTCAGTGAGTCCATTCTGTTAAAGATAATTTGTACACAGCACATGCATCATTGGGCTGGATAGTGTAATCAGTTACCTGTATGGTTGATGGTGACAGTGGACATTAGGACATGTACTAGGGGTACCATGGTGTAAAGACAGTATACCCAGCACCCACACTGGATATTTTACTCACTGAAACCCATGATAATACTCTGACATACCCACAATAACACATTGACAAGGACTGCAATACAACCCCTTGTCTAGCTCATCAGTGCTAATACAGGGATATGCATTTAGTGCACATGCCACAGGTATAGTAGGGTGATGGTTTGTCAAAGCTCTCCTAATGTCAGCAACATCACTATTCCTTATACTGTATGGCAAGGTGTATTGTATTTGGAGAATGTGGCCTCAGAATGCTGTATCCTACAAATATACACACTTGCACACATACACACACTTGCCAGGACTCAGAGGGTAACCCATGCATATCTACCCATTTGTACAACAGTGTTGTGCTGGTACTGCAAGCTCCAGGTAGCCCATAGGATGAAGAGTGTAACAAGGTGCATTTAATGTCCATTACAGCAGCAGCCATTTCTAACTATGGCAATGGAGGGTGTAGTGGGTGAGAAGGCCCTCAGGGTATTATCAACTACAAGTTTAGAAACACACAGACACTGTTACCTCAGTAATGTACACTGACACATTTGACAGTACTGGGGTCCATAGGTGCAGGTGTTCCTAGGTGTGTACCAGGATATTGTTCATGTAGGGATGAGAAGAGTATGGGATGTGAGTACAGTGGTATCATGCCCCCTGACATTCGTCAACAGGCCATCAACTGATGCCACGTGAGTGATCCCCAGGGTGACAGTTAAATGCAACATCCAATCATCTAGTTGTCTCTTGCAGAGGGCCAGTGAGGTGCTCCCATTGGCATGTAGACAACATATATTACATAACACGGCCAGTGTCTGGGTTGGAGACCTGTACCCAAGCATGTTCTGTTGACTGTGGTAGTCTAGTTGAGGTATCCATGCCATGTGGTGCATATAGGGTGGGGTTTCCTAGCTGTGGCATTCATAACACAGCTGGGCAGATATGTCAGTGTCAGTCAAGCATGGATTGCCTGTAAGCAGCCAAGATGGATACCTGACATCTGCATATCTGTACAGAAGACACACAGAAATCAGCTAGCCAACAAGTTATGCATTAGGATGAATGTTTGACAGATAGAATTCTGACACTGATAGATATGCCATTACTACATGACAGCAGCCCTCAATGACATGTCCTATACACATAGTAGTCTACAGTTAATATCCACATATCAGATCAATATCCAGTAGCAAGTACTTAATAACATACAGCTCACACACCAAGAACACAACAGTCAGTACTCAGAGTCCAGCTTTGTATCCAGGAGTATATGGTTCCAGTACTACAATCTACATTCTACTCTTACTTGGGAAAGCACTGTTAACAGTAGTAACGTAATGATACAATACATGCAAGTGTGACTGCATATAACCTGGGATACTACCCATGTATGAAACACATACAAAGAGAAAAGATTGTTGTACTAGCCATATATACTCAGGTGTCCCATACAGTATACTCACACCCCTTGCTACTGTAATGACAGCACACAGAAGCATGTTATGTACATGGAATTAAATACACTTATTAAAAATGCCATTAACCTGCTATTTTCTGAGTCTGGAATGTGATCACTGGTTACCAAGGCTAAGCTATGCTTAGCAGGAGTAAGCATTGCTTAAATGTAAATGCTAAGCACATTTGTGTACTTGTAAGCAAAGCCTACACAGTGTAAGCACTTATTCATTTAACCATATGTTAGCAGCGCTTACCGTCACGCAAACCCGTGCAAACCCACTTAAAGCTACTCAAAACTGCCTTAACCACTCTGCATCCAACAGTCCTTCTTCTGCCTAGCAACAAAATAAACAGCCCTTGAACCCAGGACCCGGTATGCTATAGTCACAGCAGTTAACCACTAAGCCATCACAGCTGTGAAGATGTTTGTGTTTTTTTTTCAAATATATCTGTCAGTACACATATTGAATAGTAGTGAACAACTGCTTTGAATTCTACAATAGTGTAGTACTTGTTAGTGAAAATAGTGTTGAATCAGTATGTTATATCTAAATATACACGTATGAGATAAGTATTGTGGGATACATCTGGGAAGGTATATACAACACCCATGTTTACACATAAGGATATGGATATATATATATATATATATATATATATATATATATATATATATATATATATATATATATATATATATATATATATCTGTATATTGATTTATATACATATGTGTGTGTGTATACATCTGAGTATATATATATATATATATATATATATATATATATATATCCATGTGTAGATTGTATACTAGGGAAGTAATAAGGTGTTCTATACAACATTTCTTCACATCATTTTATATATTGTGTTACATATTCAGTGTCTATATTCTTGTTTGTATTTACATAAACTTATATTACATATGGTAGTTGCATTTTTAACAATAGGGAATGGTCATTTGATTTTCAAGCCAACAATAGGAGTTCACACTCAATACATAGTATTATGTGTTTCAGATAGCTGCTTTTTATTACTTTTTACTTAGTGAATAGTTGTTTTTACTGGATGAATACCCAGCTTAATTGTATAATGAAGGACTTGTTTCTATTGGTGGTTGTGAACACATGATCAGTTTGTGTGCTTGTCTTTGGTGATTATTTAACCTTTGACAATTTGTGTTTATGTTATCTGAAGAAGTCCCACCATAGAATGGGACGACAAGTGCTTTAATAAACAGTTGGTTCTTTGAGTGTCACTTTGGGCTCTTATTCGGCAGTTTTTTTAGACTGTGTGAACAAAACCATCCTCATATGTGCCACTCACACACTAACCCTACATATACTGGGCCAAGACATGGTGTAGTCTGATACCTGACTGTGGTATGGAACATGTGTCAGTCTGGCCCTACAAACATGTACACTGATAGGGTACCATAAACTGGAGCAGCATGCAACACCAGATAGAACAGGACCAAGAGCAATGACATCTACCACAGTCTGTACACAGGCCAAGTAACATATTCACAATACACACTCTGTCAACAATCACCATAAGAACACATATCTCACTACTGTACACACTACAACAGAATTTCCAGATTTTGTCCTCAAATATAAGGCCTACTATACATAACATGTCTGCAGTCTGATATCTTACTGGCTTGTTATCAGGTATGATGTCAGTAAATAATGTGCTGTACATATGCACCTCTTACTGCATGACATATGGACAAAGGGTGACAGACTTGGGGGACAGAGGCATAAACACAGGGCCAATATTGACGCATTGCTGTGATAAAACTGAGAAATTTCCTGGTGTAACAGGGTTTGTTGTGGCATATCTCTTCTGAGGGATATGAAGTCAGTAACTGATATGGATGTCACCATGTACTGACTGCAATCATCAGAGTATGCTACTGCATTACTAAAGACAGGAAATGTGTGAGTAACACAACACAACACATGTAAGACTCCAAACTCTGGCCAGTCTGCAGATATCCCTACAGGTGAGAGTTTCCTCAACCACATAATACTGTCATGCGAGACTTTAAATCATGTAGAACAGCCATATCCACACAAACCCTGTTAAACCAACATTACTTCAAATGTGGAACAGCAATACTTACAATCTGTCCCTATGTCTGGAACATCCCCCTCCTGTTTGTTGGCCTGTCTCCACAGTGTATGTTGTAAGAGGTATTTCCAACTACCCTCTGTGATGTTGTTTGTCAAACACCCACATGAAGTCCTGCTCGCAGTGAAAGAAAAGGGCCAACACCCACATTAAGTGCTTAGTTACAGGAGTGTGTTTCCATGCAGTTGGCTATAGGAATGATACCACAGCTGTTCCACATGCAATTAGCAAGTGGGGGACTGCAATTCGTGTACAGGCCATCAGCTGATCATGAGCATTACTTAAAAAGCTCAAGCTGCTGCCTATGAAAAACAGATGTACTTTTCCACATCCACCAGAGAGAGAGAGAGAGAGAGAGAGACAGACAGAGACAAATTAAGAAAGGAAGGTGGTAAGAGCCAATAATGTTTGTGTATGATCCGTGGGTGGAGAGTGGTATATGGGTATTATAACGGTTGCCTATATTGTTTACTAATCCATACTGTCACATAGTAATAGGACATGGCTGTACATATTTATGGCTGAGGATTGTCTACAACAACCTCTATAGTGTTTGAAAACTGTTGGCCTTGTAATGTGGACAATGGGACATATAAGCTCTCTATATAATGATGCAGCAAAATCCACAATGCAATGGATCCTGTCATTACACAATCAACCCAACACCCACACAGGGTACTGATGACACATACACACACACACACACACACACACACACACACACACACACACACACACACACACACACACACACACACTCACACACACTTGCCAGTACTGAGTTTCAAACCCCTACCTGAGTATGTATTGCTATTACACTGTTACGCAGTTATTGCACGTGCTACGGAGCTTAAATGTTGGAAAGCTGTCCAAAGGTATCTTTGAAGGTGAGTGGCATCAGGAACAGTGCTAAAGGAGGGGTAAGGGAAGTGTAGTAAGTGTGAATGTCCACAAAGCCAGGTGTCAAGGAAGACACACACACGCTCTCTCGGGGAAACACACACATTATCACGGTTGGTAGGATCAGAATTTGAACTCCTACCTAACCAGTTTGCTACACTACAGTATTATGCAGTTATCTCAAGCACCACAGAGCTTATATGGCTGATACATGGCCAAAGGGTTATTTCAAGGTGACTGATATCAGCAGGCATGGTAAAGTAGGGCAATGGGAGGTGTAGTGATTGTGAATCGCTTCAAAATCATTAATCTCCACACACACACTCACAGACACACACACAGACACACACACACACACACACACACACACACACACACACACACACACACACACACACACACACATACACACACACACACACACACACACACACACACACACACACACACACACACACACACACACACTTGCCAGCACTGAGATGCATAGGTTTATTGCTTCACAGGTGTGTAGGTCAATGGGCCTGAAGGCTGTACAAGGCTAGGCAAAGGGAATACCTTGGCATCAGGCCACATGACAATGGTCTCCAGTGCGGCTCAGGGGTATAGTCCCTGGAATAGTCCCCCACAGGTGGGTATTGTATTCACCATCCACTCATCTGGGTTACTATTGTAGGTGGCCAGTGATGTGCACTGCTTTCCATGTATGTGATCTATATTCCATAACATGGACAGTGTCTGGGTTGTGCACATGTCCCACATGCATGTTCTTTGACATGTGGAAGTGTACTTGAGGTCTCTGGGGCATGTTGCGTGTACAGATTGTTATCTTCTGATGTAACATTCCTAACCTCATTTGAGGACACCTGGCTATGGAACTGAGGTCATGCTTGCACCTACATTGACAGCATCATACAGGTATTCAGTGGAGTTAGTGGCGTCTGTCCATACAAGGCATGTGTATAAGGCATGGTATTCCCATTGTGGGTTACATATGCAGACTCTACAGTTATTGCAGGCATCCAGTGGGGAACATAGCAAAAGAACCACTGTAAGCATTTATTTGCCTACTGTAGAGATGGAACAGGGTGCCATGTCCTTTTACTTGATGGATAACACACACTCAGTCAGGAGATGTAACACATCACAGTACTTTCTGATGTCAGTGGCACTGTTGTGGTCAACAGGCATGTAGTCCACTGCAATCACACCATAGTTACTATCTATGAGGCAATATGCAGGGAACTACCAATATAGTGGTTGTTGCCTAGCCAAGTGTGTTTGTGTATGAGACATGGGTGGAGAGTGTTCTCTGAGTAATACAAGGGTTGCCTATATTGTTCACCAATCCATAATGTCACATGTAGGACTATGGATTGTCTACACCAGCCTCTCTGGTGTTTGACATCTGTTGTCCTTGTAAGGTGGACATTGTGACATATACTAGGTCCTCAATATAATAATTTAGCAAAACCTGCCCCACAATGCATCCTGTTATTACACAATCACAGTAACCTCCACACAGGATACTGATCACACACACACACACACACACACACACACACACACACACACACACACACACACACACACACACACTTGCCAGTACTGAGATAGAAACCTCTACCTAGCTATGTATTGCTACTACAGTGTACCGCATTTATCACACGCACCATGGAGCTTATACGATGGATGTTGTCATAGGTTCATAGGTTGGTACTAGACTATCGACCCTAGGGCCTATATAAGCCTAGCCATAACAATTCCCTGGCTATTTCTTCCCACACTATTTACTTCCCTGAACCCCTGTCTAGCAGGGTGACTGACGCGATCCTTGGGGCAAATTTCCTTTCTCCCATCCAATCATCAAGGTTCCTTTTGAGGAGGGCCAAAGAGGCGCTCTGCTTGACATGTATGGGCAGTCTATTCCAGAGTCTGGGGAGTCTCTGGGTCAAGAACCTAACACTCCAGCATGTTTTGTTTATTGTGATGACAAGGTTTAGATCCCTGGAGCGTGTGGCTCTGAGGGATTGGGATTTCTTTAAGTGTAGCACGTCCAACAGCTCTGGGTTTGACATGGCCTTGTATGTTAAGCAGAGATCACCTCTAAGTAGACGATATGTAACAGAGTATAGCTGGAGTTTTTTAAGGTGGTCACCGTAGGGCATCTGGTTTAGGCATGTGATTCTTTTAGTGAGGTATTTCTGTGGCCTTTCCAGTTGTAGCAGATGTCTTGAGAGGTACATACCAGATGGGGCATTGTATTCTATAATGAGTCTAATGAGGGATGAGTACAGTGGGACAATGACCTCCTTTTTTCTGGATGAAAAGCCTTTAGTGATGAGGTGTGCCACATAGAAGGATTTCCTGACTGTTGTAGTGATGTGGTTATCGAAGGTGAGACCACTGTCCACCTGTGTCCCTAAGTTTCTTATCACACTTTCGGTATTTAGTGTACTGTGACCTATGTGGCAATTCATGGGTACATGTTTTTTCCCAAAGGGGATAGCTATACATTTCTTGGCATTGAGCTTGAGCCCATGGCTCTGGCACCAAACATCTGTTTCTGTAAGGCCCTTTTGTAGAGTCTCCACATCATTTGGGGATTCAATAATGGCTCCCAGTTTGCAGTCATCTGCAAACTTTGTTAGCTAGAGTCCCTTAGTGTTGACCTGTACTTCAGAGAAGTAGATGCCAAACAAGAGCGGTCCCAGGACTGAACCCTGTGGTACTCCACTTGTCACTTGTCTGGAGCTGGATTTGGAGTCGGCTACTTTTACAGTGTGGGTTCTGTCAGTAAGCCAGTTGGCAACCCATCGAGTAACGTAGGGATTAATGCCCAGCTTAGTAAGTCTATCTATGATTCCATAGTGGGGGATGGTGTTAAAGGCCTTGGCAAGGTCCAGATAGGCTGTATGGACCACCTTACCCTCATCCACGGCTCTGGAGACTGATTTGAAGAAGTCAATCAGGTTCAGGAGACAAGATGGCCCTTCACAAACCCAAACTGGGTGGGGTCTAGTGTTTGAAGGTTGACAATGTCTTTGTTTATAAGTTCCATGATAATATGTTCCATGGTCTTGCAGATCAGGCTCGTCAGACTGATGGGGTGGTAGCTCCCGGGATCCAAGGTGGATCCCCCCCTTGTGGAGTGGGATAACTGTAGCTGTGTGCCACTCAGTGGGCACGAAGCCTGAGGTGAGGCTATGATTAAACATGACACTTAGGTGAGGTGCCAGTTCATTTTGTAGTTCATGTAATACACAGCCCGGGATGTCATCTGGTCCCATGGATGCTGTATTCTTGGAGAGTGCTTTTACCTGTGTGGCCATTATTACCGGAATTTGGCAATCTTCCGGTATTGAGATGGGCCATTTAGGTGGTGAAGTTGGCACTGAATTCATCTGCCAGGATATTGGCAATATCCTTGGGATCAGTATATTTAATGCCATTCTGTTGTAGCTCAGAGCAGATCTGAGCATTGCCATTTAGATTCTTGACATAGTTATAGAATGCCTTGTGGTTGTCTTTGGAATCTTTGGCAATTTTATTTTCATAACTAGCTTTGGAGGTTTTTATGAGGGATCTCAGCTTCTTACTGAGGCTGGTAAGGGAGTTTTTTGCATCTTGGGATTTTCCTCTTTACTGCAACAGTTTCTTCCTTTTGTTGTAAAGTTTGTTTATGGCAGGGGACCACCAGATTGGCTTCTTTTTTTTGGAGGAGAGCATCTTGGTTCTATTTGGGAAAGCATGATTCATGCATGAGTGGATGTGCTCATACAGTGCCTTAGTGTAGGATTCAGCAGTCGAACTATCAGTTCCCGTCTGCATGGGTGTCATGACGTTTGTCACTTCTGACTTGAGTAGCATGAAGTTTGCTTTGGAGAAGTTTTTTTATGGAGATTTCCTTACTGGGGGGTGGGGTTGGGATGTGGCTGTTAAGGGTGATTAGCTTATGGTCAGACCTGACCAACGAGGGTGTGACCATAGGTGTGGAGCATCGATTTCCCATGCTGGTAATGACCAGGTCTAGGATATTGGACCCCCTGGTGGAACTATGGATTAGTTGATCCAGGGCACTGGAATTTATGAATTCCAAGAATCGTTGGGCAAAGGTGCTGAATCATGAGTAGTTTTCTCAGTTAATGGCAGGGTAGTTGAAATCACCCAGTATTAGGGTGTTTGGTTGTATTGTAATATTTTCCAGTATGTTTAGAAAGGTGTAGTGAGAATCTTGGGGCATGATGGGGGATCTGTAGCAAGCTACAATTTGGATTGCAGTCTTACCTAGTGTTAGTTGCACCTGGAGAATTTCAGACGAATTGTGTTGGGCAACTAGCCTGGTGGTGCGAATATCCTTGGTGAATATGGACACTCCTCCACCTTTAGTGTTTTGGTCCTGGTTTGGTGGCCGAAAAGTGTGGTAAGAGTTGTAGCCTGGTACTTCTAAGGTAAGGAACATCACCAGCCCTTGTAAATACTGGCATTGAGTGATGTAGTGGGTAAGAGATCCCAAAAATAATTTTACCCTAAAGACACATTTACATTTGCCAGGGGTGAGGTTCAAACCTCTATCTAACAATCTTTATGTTACATATTTACCACATGCACCACTGACCTGACATGGTTTAGGGTTGGCAACAGGTACTTCTAACGTGGATGATATCTCCAAGACTGCTACAGTCAGGCTCTGAGATGAGTACTGGGTGTAAATAGGGTAAAATCTTTGAGGTACACCTATACATATGTACACACACAAACACTTGCCACAGATGAGATTCAAACCCATACCTGTGTAGTTATTGCTACTACATTATTCTGCATTTATGGCACACGCCAAGGAGCTTACAGAGATAGACCTTCTCCACAGGGGTATTTCAAGGTGACTGATATCAGCAGGCTTGCTAAAGTAGGGTAATCGGAGGTGCAGTGACAGTGAATGGCCTCAAAATCATTAATCTACACACACACACACACACACACACACACACACACACACACACACGCGCACACACATGCACACACGCACACACAGGCACACACACACTCACACACACAGTATTTCACAGTTGCCATATCTGGGTTTATAACTCCTACCTAACTAGTATGTTACACTGTAGCATTACACAGTTATCGTACACACTACGGAGCTTATAGGGCTGGACCTTACCCAAAGGGGTTATTTCAAGGTGACTGACATCAGCAGGCTTGCTAATGTAGGTCAATGGGAGGTTTAGTGACTATGAATTGCCTCAAAATCATTAATCTCTACACACACACACACACACACACAAAGTTTCACAGTTGCCATGTCTGGGATTAGAACTCCTACCTAACTAGTATGTTACACTATAGCATTAAACAGTTATCACATGTGCCATGGAACTTATAGGGCTGGTCCTTGTCCAAAAGGGGTATTGCAAGGTGACTGACATCAACAGGCTTGCTAAAGTAGGGCAATGAGAGGTGTAGTGACTGTGAATGGCCTCAAAATCATTAATCTCTACACACACACACACACACACACACACACACACACACACACACACACACACACACACACACACACAGTTTCACAGTTGCCATGTCCGGGATTAGAACTCCTACCTAACTAGTATATTACACTATAGCATTACGCAGTTATGGCAAGCACCATGGAGATTATGGGGCTGAGAATTGGCCAGTGGGTTATTTCAAGGTGACTGACATCAACATGAGTGCTAACATGGTCTATGGGAAGTGCAGTGTGTGAACGGGCCATAAGCCATTCCCCTGGAAACACACACACAACTTTACATTTGATAGGACTGGGTATACAAATGCTAGATGAATACTGATTTGTACTATCATGTTACACAGTTATCACAAGCACCACAGATGTTATAGGGCTGAGGGCTACCAAAAGCAAATGTCTACAGTGATTGATATTGGCACGTCATGTGATATTGGCCAATTGGATGTGTGGTGGGTGGGACAGGCCTCATGATTGCAACCTCTTTGTCACTGTCTGCCTCTCTCTTCCCTACATCTCTGTATGTGTATGTTTGGCCTATTATAGTGTGTTGGCCTTGGATATGTGTGAGTATTCCTATCCAATGTGTGTGCAAAGCATGAATGGTGTGCAATGTGGTGTGTGTGCACAGACATCTACGACTGACAGATATGTATAGTGCACTGTTGTTGTCAGACATGGGCTTCATTTCTCTAAGTGTTGGAGCATGCCCAGTATGACTTTCAGTATTTTGTTATCAGACATGGGCTTCATTTCTCTAATCATTTCTCTAAGTGTAGGAGCATGCCCAGTATGACTTTCTGTATTGAGTGTATGAATCCATTCCAGGTAGGTTGTACTCCAGTGCAGGATTTTGTGTTCTACACCTACAGCTAGCAACCTGTTTCTGCAGGATATCTGTAGATAGGCTGACAATATGGAGTCACAATGGGCGAAAACTAGTGGGATACTGTAACTATTGTGTCTTTGCTGCTTGTGTTACATGGTTGATGTTAGCAGAGATATTTAGACATATATACTATTTTACATTATGATGTATTATGTCATCAACTACTGACAGACATAGTTATTTGCTCACAGTTATTTCCTGGAAAATACAAGATGAATGAAGCTGTGTCCAGTATTGTGGTCTGCAGCCTACATATTCTTGCACACTCATGCCATTCTGGAGGGTAGCTTCAAACACTTGCTGATGGGTCTGTGTAAATGGTCCATCACCTTGGTACTGTGGTGGCTGAGGATCACCTGCTTGTACATCTATCAAGATAACAGAATGGCCATATCCTGCTGTGCCCATACCTCTCAGCTGTACAGATTCACCCAGGTTACCCATAGGCAGGGGTCATATATCTGGTCAGTTCCCCTTCACATTGTGGTTTACGAGCTGGTTTGTAGCCACCCATTACTGGGTTTGCAGGCAGGGGTAGTATGGGCACACATCAGTTTCACACTTCACTCACTCCATGGAGTCCATGCTTCTGCACCCCCACTCTGTTATTCTATCCTCTTCCTAACATTATGTGAGTGATATCTGAGAAGTATCCCTATAGTTGTCCCTTCATCCCAGAGGTATTTAGGGGTTGGTCCACAGTTCATGCAGTAGGACATGGTGGGCATGCTACTGGGATTTGTTGACATGGCCTGCATTTGTGTTCTGTGGACTGTGTTATGTTGTTAATTGGGACCCTATCAGATAACATACATTGGCAGCACAAGTGAGGCACAGGCCTTTGACAGAGGACTGTAAGGCATTTGGTAGTGATGCAGACCATCTGTAGCAGGCCAGTGCATTCTGTCACTCCTACAGTCCCAGACTGCAAGCCACTGGATTCCCCTGGGGTGACAGGGTAAGTGTGCGAGGTGTTAATGGCAATAGTTCCTGCCCATATTAATCCATTGTTCTGGATGCTGGCAGGGTGCTGCTTACACCAAGGGACACACCTGCACAGGACACCTCTTCAGCATGCTGTATTCTGTGGGTATAGCCATACAAAAGTGGAGGTCATACTGTACTCATTCCCAACAGCAGGGATATGACCTGTGATAAACATGTGGCTGATGGTGGGGTGAGCTGGGTGCATGTGTGCTATGGAAGCTTCTTGCACCTGACTCACAGATATACGTGGGGCATTCCCCTTATGCTGGCTTGTGCGGGGACATCAGCAGTTTTTCTGTACTTCATAACTGGGCCTTTTGTGGTCTGCAAGTGGCTATAGGAATGATACAACAGCTGTTCCACATGCAATTAGCAAGTGGGGGACTGCAATTCGTGTACAGGCCATCAGCTGATCATGAGCATTACTTAAAAAGCTCAAGCTGCTGCCTATGAAAAACAGATGTACTTTTCCACATCCACCAGAGAGGGAGAGAGAGAGAGAGACAGAGAGATACAGAGACAAATTAAGAAAGGAAGGTGGTAAGAGCCAATAATGTTTGTGTATGATCCGTGGGTGGAGAGTGGTATATGGGTATTATAACGGTTGCCTATATTGTTTACTAATCCATACTGTTACATAGTAATTGGACATGGCTGTACATATTTATGGCTGAGGATTGTCTACAACAACCTCTATAGTGTTTGAAAACTGTTGGCCTTGTAATGTGGACAATGGGACATATAAGCTCTCTATATAATGATGTAGCAAAACCCACACTGCAATGGATCCTGTCATTACACAATCAACCCAACACCCACACAGGGTACTGATGACACATACACACACACCCACACACGCACACACACACACACACACACACACACACACACACACACACACACACACACACACACACACACACACACTCACACACACTTGCCAGTACTGAGTTTCAAACCCCTACCTGAGTATGTATTGCTATTACACTGTTACGCAGTTATTGCACGTGCTACGGGGCTTACATGTTGGAAAGCTGTCCAAAGGTATCTTTGAAGGTGAGTGGCATCAGCAACAGTGCTAAAGGAGGGGTAAGGGAAGTTTAGTAAGTGTGAATGTCCACAAAACCAGGTGTCAACGAAGACACACACACACTCTCTAGGAGAAACACACACATTATCGCGGTTGGTAGGATCAGAATTTGAACTCCTACCTAACCAGTTTGCTACACTACAGTATTATGCAGTTATCTCAAGCACCACAGAGCTTATATGGCTGATACATGGCCAAAGGGTTATTTCAAGGTGACTGACATCAGCAGGCATGGTAAAGTAGGGCAATGGGAGGTGTAGTGATTGTGAATTGCTTCAAAATCATTAATCTCCACACACACACTCACAGACACACACACAGACACACAGACACACACACACACAAACACACACACACACACACACACACACTTGCCAGCACTGAGATGCATAGGTTTATTGCTTCACAGGTGTGTAGTAGGTCAATGGGCCTGAAGGCTGTACAAGGCTAGGCAAAGGGAATACCTTGGCATCAGGCCACATGACATTGGTCTCCAGTGTGGCTCAGGGGTATAGTCCCTGGAGTAGTCCCCCACAGGTGGGTATTGTATTCACCATCCACTCATCTGGGTTACTACTGTAGGTGGCCAGTGATGTGCACTGTTTTCCATGTATGTGATCTATATTCCATAACATGGACAGTGTCTGGGTTGTGCACATGTTCCACATGCATGTTCTTTGACATGTGGAAGTGTACTTGAGGTCTCTGGGGCATGTTGCGTGTACAGATTTTTATCTTCTGATGTAACATTCCTAACCTAATTTGAGGATACCTGGCTATGGAACTGAGGTCATGCTTGTACCTACATTGACAGCATCATACAGGTATTCAGTGGAGTTAGTGGCGTCTGTCCATACAAGGCATGTGTATAAGGCATGGTATTTCCTTTGTGGGTTACATATGCAGACTCTACAGTTATTGCAGGCATCCAGTGGGGAACATAGCAAAAGAACCACTGTAAGCATTTATTTGCCTACTGTAGAGATGGAACAGGGTGCCATGTCCTTTTACTTGATGGATAACACACACTCAGTCAGGAGATGTAACACATCACAGTACTTTCTGATGTCAGTGGCACTGTTGTGGTCAACAGGCATGTAGTCCACTGCAATCACACCGTAGTTACTATCTGCGAGGCAATATGCAGGGAACTACCAATATAGTGGTTGTTGCCTAGCCAAGTGTGTTTGTGTATGAGACATGGGTGGAGAGTGTTCTCTGAGTAATACAAGGGTTGCCTATATTGTTCACCAATCCATAATGTCACATGTAGGACTATGGATTGTCTACACCAGCCTCTCTGGTGTTTGACATATGTTGTCCTGGTAAGGTGGACATTGGGACATATACTAGGTCCTCAATATAATAATTTAGCAAAACCCACCCCACAATGCATCCTGTTATTACACAATCACAGCAACCTCCACACAGGATACTGATGACAGACACACACACACACACACACACACACACACACACACACACACACAGACACACACACACACACACACACACACACACACACACACACACACACACACACACACACACACACACACACACACTTGCCAGTACTGAGATAGAACCCCCTACCTAGCTATGTATTGCTACTACAGTGTACCGCATTTATCACATGCACCATGGAGCTTATACGATGGATGTTGTCATAGGTTCATAGGTTGGTACTAGGCTATTGACCCTATGGCCTGTATAAGCCTAGCCATAACAATTCCCTGGCTATTTCTTCCCACACTATTTACTTCCCTGGACCCCTGTCTAGCAGGGTGGCTGACGCGATCCTTGGGGTGAATTTCCTTTCTCCCATCCAATCATCAAGGTTCCTTTTGAGGAGGGCCAAAGAGGCGCTCTGCTTGACATGTATGGGCAGTCTATTCCAGAGTCTGGGGAGTCTCTGGGTCAAGAACATATCCCTCCAGCATGTTTTGTTTATTGTGATGACAAGGTTTAGATCCCTGGAGCATGTGGCTCTGAGGGATTGGGATTTCTTTAAGTGTAGCACGTCCAACAGCTCTGGGTTTGACATGGCCTTGTATGTTAAGCAGAGATCACCTCTAAGTAGACGATATGTAACAGAGTATAGCTGGAGTTTTTTAAGGTGGTCAGCGTAGGGCATCTGGTTTAGGCATGTGATTCTTTTAGTGAGGTATTTCTGTGGCCTTTCCAGTTGTTGCAGATGTCTTGAGAGGTACATACCAGATGGGGCATTGTATTCTATAATGGGTCTAATGAGGGATGAGTACAGTGGGACAATGACCTCCTTTTTTCTGGATGAAAAGCCTTTAGTGATGAGGTGTGCCACATAGAAGGATTTCCTGACTGTTGTAGTGATGTGGTTATCGAAGGTGAGACCACTGTCCACCTGTGTCCCTAAGTTTCTTATCACACTTTCGGTGTTTAGTGTACTGTGACCTATGTGGCAATTCATGGGTACATGTTTTTTCCCAAAGGGGATAGCTATACATTTCTTGGCATTGAGCTTGAGCCCATGGCTCTGGCACCAAACATCTGTTTCTGTAAGGCCCTTTTGTAGAGTCTCCACATCATTTGGGGATTCAATAATGGCTCCCAGTTTGCAGTCATCTGCATACTTTGTTAGCTAGAGTCCCTTAGTGTTGGCCTGTACTTCAGAGAAGTAGATGCCAAACAAGAGCGGTCCCAGGACTGAACCCTGAGGTACTCCACTTGTCACTTGTCTGGAGCTGGATATGGAGTCGGCTACTTTTACAGTGTGGGTTCTGTCAGTAAGCCAGTTGGCAACCCATCGAGTAACGTAGGGATTAATGCCCAGCTTAGTAAGTCTATCTATGATTCCATAGTGGGGGATGGTGTCAAAGGCCTTGGCAAGGTCCAGATAGGCTGTATGGACCACCTTACCCTCGTCCACGGCTCTGGAGACTGATTTGAAGAAGTCAATCAGGTTCAGGAGACAAGATGGCCCTTCACAAACCCAAACTGGGTGGGGTCTAGTGTTTGAAGGTTGACAATGTCTTTGTTTATAAGTTCCATGATAATATGTTCCATGGTCTTGCAGATCAGGCTCATCAGACTGATGGGGCGGTAGTTCCCGGGATCCAAGGTGGATCCCCCCCTTGTGGAGTGGGATAACTGTAGCTGTGCGCCACTCAGTGGGCACGAAACCTGAGGTGAGGCTATGATTAAACATGACACTTAGGTGAGGTGCCAGTTCATTTTGTAGTTCATGTAATACACAGCCCAGGATGTCATCGGGTCCCATGGATGCTGTATTCTTAGCTTTGGAGAGTGCGTTTTTTACCTGTGTGCCCGTTATTACCAGAATTTGGCAATCTTCTGGTATTGAGATGGGCCATTTAGGGGGTGAGAGTGGGTGAATTTGGCACTGAATTCATCTGCCAGGATATTGGCAATATCCTTGGGAT
>NC_056747.1:1255803752-1255888752 GCF_019279795.1 Protopterus annectens
GTACAGATCTTAGGTTTTATTGACCTACATTTCAGTTTCAGACTTCTTACCCTTCAGAACCAGCATACAACTGCCAGACCTGTTGTAGTCTGTCTGTGTAGGTCTGGAGGGGGGCTGTTCAGCACTGCCATCAATTGGAGGCCTTAGTCCAGCCTTTCGTTATGGTCATCTACACCTGTCCTGCTGGCTGAGGCTGGTGTTCAGTATGTGAGCCTCACTGACATGCATGTGTGTGTCCTACGGACACACATTTGGGCCACCACATGTACTGAAGTGGGATTTGTCACCTTGTCTAGTTCTGCCTACTTTGTTGACACCAGTATTTGTTATGGATTTCATGTTGCCCATATAGGTATCCACTATCTGCTGCCATTCTCTTCAGCCACCCGATTCCCTTGCATGCTCACATCCATACCATAGATACAACTAGCAGAACATACTACTCCCTTCAGTAATTGATAGGAAGAGCGACATACCTTGTGGCTGTGTCAGTATTGAGGATGGTTCTGGAGGGCTGACTATGTTGGCTGCACATAGTACACTCCCTATACATGGTAAAGCACAGGGATTGTCATGTTTGGTATCCCTTTTACTGTATGTGTGAGTCAGAGAGAGGTGTCATTCCCTGGGTTCCTACCATGTCAGTGTATGTGCTATGCGTTGCCTCTTTGCCAAAGTCTGGGAATAATGGGCATGCCTCCTTCTGCCTACATGGGCAGGCTCAGGTTGTTCCTCCTCTGAGTCACTCTGTGCCTGTGCTGGCCTTGGCAATGGTGGGGGGCTGTGTGGCCCTGCCCCTTCTGTTCTTGCTGCAGATGTTTCTGCAGGAACATATTGTGTAGCATGGCACATACAATGAAAATTTGTGTACATGTAGCTGGAGAGTACTGCAAGGCTCTATCGGATATGTCCAGGCACTGGAACCATGACTTGGGCATCCCAAACACATGCTCTATTATGATTCTGGTTTGTGCATGTGCCTCATTATGGAGTTCTTGTTCAGGTGTGTGTGCATTTCTGATGGGTGTCATCAGCCACGGCTCCAGTGTGTAACCAGCATCCCCCACTAGATGGCCATATGGGATGTCCCCACTGGCAAATCTCTGGTACAGCTGTGTCATATGCCAGATGTGGGAGTCGTGATAGCTTCCAGGGCTGCCAGCACACACATTCATTATAATGCCCTGGGCATCACACATGACCTGGCAGTTGATGAAGGGGAAGCCTTGCAGTTTATGTAGAACCTACCATGCTCGCCAGGTGGTGCTTTGATGTGTATGTGCGTACAGTCTATAGCACCCACTACCTCAGGGTATTCTGCTATTTGGTGGAAGAGACGCATATTACTGGTCAACACCTCATGGGTGTTGAAGAAATATATGTGCTCACCGGCATGTGCTGACATGGTATCCAGGAACTGGTGGAGCACCCTGGATGCTGATGCCTGTGAGATCCCCATGATATCCCCAGTTGGCCTTTGGAAGGTACCTGTGACTAGTATTCTTAAGCCTACACATACCTTGGTATCCACTGGGATGGGTTCCCCTCTGTTGGTTCTGTGTGTGAGGCGTGGCTGGCACAGCTCAACAATTTACTGTAGGATGTCTCTGTCCACCCTATAGCGCTCCACTATCTCCAGTTCATGTAGCATCTGATAGGTTACCCTGGGTCTGTACACTCTTCTCCTTCTCCTCACTGTGGGTTGGTTGTCAGCATTCTCATACTCACCACCCTCAGCCTCTTCCACATATTGATGTATGAGAGCAATAGCAGCCCCTATCATTTTGTTAGTTTTGTCAGATAAAATTACCCAGTCTTTGTACACCAGTGGTGTAGAGTTTGTGGGAAAAACCAGAGTGAAAGGTGTTTGCATAGTTTATAGTAGTGTGCTGGGCTGGGCTGCTGCCTGTGTAACTGGCTGATTCTGATACATTTCACCTGCCAGCTATGCTAGTTCTCCTTGATAGCCTTCCTACTGCTGTTTTCCCTTCCCATTGCCTTCCCATTTTAAGCCTCGAGGTGCTCTGCGCATACCCAGTGCTCAGATCTGAACAGAGCTGCTATTTCTTGTTTTTTTTTTTTTTTGTTTTGTTTAAAACCTAGTGCGCAGAGCACACACCTGTTTAGACAATGTAAACACTTCTAGGCAGCCTCAGACACGCCCCGCCCCCTTCCTTAGCTGTGCTTAGCTAAGGGCAAACATGGGCCACAGAGCTCCAAAAAACTTACAGCATGCATGACACTCCCCCTTATGAGGTCATCTACCTCTTATGCATATACCATGGTGTTGCTGCACCTACATGGTTGGATGCAAGCTAACAGTGAGGGAAAATCTGTGATTCAGTATCAATCCCCTCATTTGCATAAAACTGACAGCTAATGCATGGTTACAAAACTGACACTCAGCCTTCCCCCTTAGTAACCACTATTCCATGGTATTGTTGTCTTATGCATGCCATTGACTATTATGGCAGAACGCTGATTTTGGTTTAAAAGCTTATTTTCAACTTTTTTTCTTATTTTCAGGCTGATCTCGTTTGCACACCGCTGCCCTACGCTTAAACGGGTGAAATCGGCCAAAATAAAATAAAAGTTATTTTTTATAATTTTGCAACTATTTACCATGCCAATGGCCATATATATATTTGGCCATTGGCATGCCTACTACATTGAATACATGCTTTCTTTGGAGCCGTCATGCCTCCGTTTTGTAATTTGCAGAAATGTATTCGGTTAGTATCCGAATACATTTCTGCAGGTTACACTATCCCTGCACAGATGCCTGCCTGCTTCCTGGATCGCTAATTCACCTCATTTGCATGGTTTTCACCTGCAAATGGGGTAATTAGCATACAGAAGCTGTATCCGTGCAGGAATAGTGTAGGAGCGCTCGTGCATGTCCCGGGAGGGTGTTCGTGGATCGCTCATCGGCCATATTGCGTGCAGCAGCTCTTGCACTATTCCTGCATGTCATGCAGAGGTTGCTGAATCCTAGGGAGTGTTTCTCAACATGCTTCCAAAACTACAGCCGAAATGAATTGCTATATCTATGAGAAGCTTTGGGAAGCTTTAACTAGGAAAAAAGCATAGACATTGTAGATTATCTTTCTGGGTGCTCTACTAGTGAGCCATTTAAGCAACTGAAAAAGTATCAAGGTTTTGATACATCCTCTCCCCTTAGTACATATGCGAGTCATGCAAAGAAGCCAATAAGAACAGGATATATAAATATATATATATATATATATATATATATATATATATATATATATATATATAAATGAGACACAAAAATGCTAATATAAAGCAGTGCTTACAAACTTGATAAAAGAACAGCTTTTTATTTTATATGTCAGTGAGTGCTTTCATCCAGGAAAACATAAAATAAAAAGTTAATTGCTCATCCTTTTAACATTAGTATTGTTTTTGTTTGTATTGATGCATAGTAAACAAAACACAGTCCAGCACTCTAGAATGTTGGTAGAAAACACAAACTGAATTTATTCAATATGCATCACAAATATTGCACTAGAACACAAACAGGTTACATGACAATATCATCACTGCATTTTGAACAAAAATACAAATAATGTCCATTAAATAATGATTCCAAAGCATCACATGACATCCTGAGACAAATGGAATTGAATCATCTATCAGACACACACACACACACACACACACACACACACACACACACACACACACACACACACACATATATATATATATATATATATATATATATATATATATATATATCACATAATATCAAAATTACAGATCGAACAAAAAATATTTTGTTGCACATAATGCAAATTTTATATACTTTTTGTAAAGTATTCAATATTTCATATCAAGATAACTTCAAATATACGTATTATGCATGTACTTCATAAGTCTTTTAAGTTTTCTTTACAAATAATAAAAGAAAAACACAGTACAGTGCAGTGCTTAAAATGCAATAGACAACTAAACCCATATAAGAAATATGTTTCTCTGTTTCTTGTTCTAAGGAAGTCCCCAAGGTTTATATTGGGGAAGAAAGCGCTTAACAATAAAAGAGACTGGAGTTTTGTACTCTCTGGATTATTTTATTTCATTTTATTAATGTGTTGGGCTTATGGTGTTGCTACTTGCTCATTTTGGCACCTTTGTGGTTTTATTAGCCGATTTATTGGTGCCTTATCAAACATAGTTTTTGATTTAAAAGTTACAATCAAACTGGCTTGTCCCTATACAGCAACCATGTTGATAAAATCTGGTATTCTATTCCAGCAGCCATTAGACAGGAAGTTCACCTACCTAGATTCAAAACCCTACTAAAACAACAGTTCCCAGCTCATGTCTGTGTGTCTGCACTTCTCAAGGATAGTAACTGCAGCAGAGATACATTATTCTTCTCTCAAATCAGTCCTTAATCATCATTTTGAAAATGTCTCTCTTATTCTTGTTCAATGTAAGAATATACTGTCTTATTCTCAAAACTATTTTACTCACAAAATTCTACTAATATATTATCTGCTACTGTAGAATTTTTCTCATATGCATGTATAAATGTATAATATAATAATGCTTTTTAGTACGTAAATGTACAATGTAACTGGTTAATTCCAGCCCAGTCAGACTTCCTCGGTCAACAAAGACAATAAATAAATAAATAAATACATAAATAAAATAAACAAATAGTTGTCAAAATAAAATACTGCAAAACATTTTTTATTCATAAATATTCATTAAGAACTGATCTATTATGCTCAAGAACTAGACATAACATCATTACTAAAAGCTGACGAAATTACTTGTCATACATGGGAAGCTAAGGGGAAATGGCCAGCAGCCTAACAAGGCAGTATAATTTACTGTCAGCTTCAATAGCTCCTGATTTAAAAAGTGTTTTATTACCAGCAATTAAGTATTAAAAGTTCAAGATTATGGTTTATGACAATCCTGAAACTCCTGCTTTTGGGGAGCTGGTTGAATCACTGTCAGAAAAAGAGCCAACAACTAGAATGGTTGAGATATTGTAGGCTGTATCTCTCTCTCTTGAGAAAGGGCCTGCAAGAGTGGATTCACCCACAATTTACAGGAGGTGCTTAAAACAATTATACAAGTCTATAGAGGATAAAGATAAGTTACTAAGTCAGTAGCAACAGGTGTTAAAAAGTAGGGAGTCTGGCATGCAGTATCTCTAATCAAAGACTGATGGTTTAGAAATTTGCCATCACAGGGGTAACTTGCAGCTGATGTGTATCCCAGAGACAGTGGATGACAAAGACTTGTTATCTTATTTTTATAACAAAATGTTGCCATCTTTGAATGCCCCTACAGAGGTAGACTCGGAGGCTGACTGCATCCCCCGCATGGGTAAGAGAAAGAGTGGGGCAAGATTTCCTAGAGAGACCCTTCTGAAATTGTGTTCATATTCTGCTAAAGAATAGCTTCTGAATAATGCTTACCTTTTGCACAGGATCTATTGTGAGGGTATACCAGGACTTTTCTACAGAGTTGTTTCTGAAATGGAAAGAATATTCAGGTATTAGAAGTTGAGGGGCTTAGTTTATTGGCTAATATAACTGGTGAGCCTAATAGTGATAGCAGATGGCCAGAGGCATTGCTTTGCTTCCCCAGAAGAGGGTCGTTCTTTTGTGCTGAGCAGTTGTGGCCATGAGGAGAACTTTGGACATTGCCCTTCAATGTGGCTATAGAGGGGTAGAAATGGAAACTGAAAGGAGGCCCCAGGGTATCAAAAAGAAAGTTCATTGTGAGTCGGGAATAGATTGTTCCATCAGTTGGCTTATGGGCAGAGATTTTATGGTGGAAGAGGAGATGAAGCCCACTGTCCAATCACATAAGATGGGAAGAGGAGTTCCTAGATGCACCTTCAAAAGATTTAAGTGGGTAGGACTCTACGTAATCCCAGGAGGTGCTTGCAAAGGAGGATAGTCATCATGCAGGTGGCAAGGAATGTATGAGCTGTGATAAAGTATATTGAAACAATTACTGTGGAAAAATGTTTCTAACGTCCTGGAGTTTTATTCTATGACTGCAACAAATAATGTGGATGGTCAACAGGGTCATGTGTCAGGGAGAAAGGACAATGGATTGGAAACTATAAAGTAAAAGTACACCTGCAACACTTAAAGCATGGCTAAGTAGTGGTAGAGATATAGACCTCTTACACTGAAAGTTTGGTTACTCTTTTTTATTTCTTGTGCCCTGCCTTGCAAGCTTTTTTGTACTAACCTGTGGACCCTCTAAAAGAGCCTTTGTTTAATTAATTGATTTGAAAACTGCATTATATTTAAATTGCTGCACTCAAGATACTCGTTGAGTTTAGCTGAAAGTTGGTTTTAGTAGCACATTAAATGCGATCTTTATATGGATTGTTAAAACATCTCAACATTGAAAATATAAAGATTATGGAGGTGCACATTAGTCTTCCATTATAAAATATACTGTCTCTTATTTTTCCTAACTTAATTGTAATTAATTTAGGCTAAGACAGCAGAGAAAATTAGGAAGGGGTGCATAAAAGAAAGTTGAATGGGGGATTTCTATCGCAGGAAGGCTACTTAGTCAGTTTACTTGGTATTCATTGTCTATAAATTGTGTGCATTTGCATGGCTCTTGGCTCATTCTTACAGAGTACAATGCCCGTCATCCTCCCCCTGTACGCTCAAAGGGTTTTTGCTGCATCTAGTGACATTCAGGCTGAGATAAGTACTTCTGTTTGATAAACTGCACTTCTCCAAGTTATTTAAGCGTACTGCTATTGTTTTCTGAAATTATATATTGCATTTATCTGCATTTTAAAAGTGTAAAGTGCATTTGTTTTCCATTGTCCTTGCTGATGGAATGATTGCTTGAAATTGCCGTAAAAGTGTTGTCTGAGCTAGTTTTTGAATTGGTTTGTGTTAGCTTTTCATTTGTAGCTAACCTTTGTGTGTTTTACAGTAAGAAGAAATTACTCGGCTAGTAGCAGTAGGGGGCAGCCTGGCATGCCTGAGTTGTGAAACACACTGGAAGGCTTAAAATGAGGTTGTTTTATTAGCAGGTAGGCTATTAGTTTACTGAGTTTTCATTATCTCTATACATTTGGTGCCTTTACATGGCTTTTGGTTCATTCCCACAGAGCTCAGCAATGCTTGGCATCTTCGCCTGTATACTCAAAGTGTTTTTGCTGCATCTGGTGCTATTGTGTTTTAGATAAGGACTTAAGTTTCATAAATTGCACTTCATTAAGTTATTTAAGTGTATTTTGTTGTAGTTTTTTTTACTGTTTATTACATTTATTTGTATTTTAGGACCGCAAAGTTTATTTGTTTTCCGGTGTCCTTACTGCTGTATTAATTTCTCGAAAATCACACCTTAAAATGTTATCATAGCTAGTTGTTAGAAACTAAATGTTTGCTATAATACAACCTCAGAAGCTGTAACCAGTATCTTGCTTTAGCTTATAACAATTAGTTTGCTCAGTGAGATGCACTGCCTCTCAGATTTACTCTTGCATAGTCTAGTCGCATTTCTAGTTTATAAGGCACCCAAGCTTCTAACCCCTTTTGTACCATACCCTTATAATTTTACCTAACAAAGAAGTGACATCATGGATATGCACTCCTAATTTCTCCACCACCTCACTGACAGCAAACTTACCCCTAAAAAAACTGATATAGCATGCGGGAGATGTATTAAACTATGTCACTGGCAGTAAAACTTGCATAAATGTACTCAGAATAAAAAGTCTGTCAGTGACAAACACACACACACACACACACACACACACACACACACACACACACACACACACACACACACACACACACACACACACACACACACTCACACACACACACACGCACGCACGCACACACACACACACACACACACACACACACACACACACACACACACACACACACACACACACACACACACACACACAGACTGCACCAAACACACAAAGTATGTACCAGACCCATAGACCTACATATGCCGAGGCACTTAAATGTAATCTCCCTAAATCCAAAACACCTCCCAGACATTCCACCTGAACCACTAACCCTCAGCAAATCCAAAAGCTCTGCACTGTAACAACACCCAACACTACACATACACCCACACCTCATGGAGCCTCAATTACAAAGCCATAAGGCAAGCCAGTACACTACCCAATACTCTAGTCTTAAGAGACTCCATTGTGAGGCACACTAATGCCTCAATCACCAGACTGAACAAGGTGAAAATCACGGTCACTTGCCTATCAGGAGCCAGGATCCTCCAAGTCACTCATGCACACAGGTCATTGAACTACAATTACAGGTATGACTCAGTCACAGTCCACGTGGGTGTAAATGACCTGAGACGTACCTCCCTAGACCATATGAAGACAGATGTTATGGAGCTGTCTGACTATGTGTCCAAGGTTGGTATGAGCCTAGCATTCAGCATTATTCTACCTTCACCACAGATAATATCACAATACAAACAGAAGATGATTGACTTTAATAATTGGTTTAGCTTCTGGGATCATTCTAATGGTATACAGTATTTGTCAGCATGGGAGGATATGGCCAACAGACCATGTTGCTTTGCCAAAGATGATTGCACCTGTCCCCTTAAGGCTTTTGAATATTGGCTAAAACATTGTGTCTCCACCTCTGACCCCACCCCTGGCAAAGTGCCTTTTTAGGCAATATCATATTGGCAGAGTTTCCAACATAGCAAAATCAACTCAAGGGAATCTGAAGATTTTACTGTTCAATGCCAGGAGTTTAAACAAAAAGATCTACTCCCTCCAAGCTCTCCCCACCTTGGAAAATGGAGATATCTGTGCAGTTACTGAGACATGGTTTAAAACTGCAGAGAGTACCCTGGCAGTACAAAGCTACAATGCCTTTCACACATTTATACTAGCTATAGCAGAGGCAAGGACTAAAGGTGGAGGTATCTCGAGCTACATCAACAGCAAACTTACTACGAGGTTAATCAAGCAAGGTGACAGGTTTGAATTTTTCCACATCCTGATTGCCATAGTCAAATTCCCATCTCATATCCGAGCAAGCTATAGGTTACCATCTATGTCCCATGAAATCCACAGCTCAAACATATATCTACTGGAGACACTCACCATTCAACCCAATATTCATGGGCAATTTTAACTCCTCTATAATCTGGGAATCTTTCACCACCCCAAACTTCCAAGCTCTGAAATTCCTGGACTTTGTAACATCCTGGACCAGATAGTCCATACACCCACTAGGGATGCAAACATACTGGACCTGGTACATACAAATATGGGAAAAGGCTGCACGGCACCCCTCACCCCTCACACCCCCTGTGTAATGTCCATTCTGTTAATGTCAGACTATAAAGTTGTCTCCTTCAATATAAAAATCAATTCTGTAACCCCAGAAGACCCTGTATCAGTTAGGAAGTATTAGATGGCAAACTTCCCATTATTAAGCAATAACCTGACAAAATTTTAAGCCCCTCCAAACATGGAGAACACAGCAGCCTATGTGAGATTGCTCACAGAAACCATGTACAATCATGTTAATATTTTCCTAGAGACAGCTGTGCCTACCAGAAACAAACCAATAAACCCAGTACAAACTCTAAAACCCACCCACTCTAGTGGTATTAAAACATAACCTGGTCGTACAACAAAAGGAAAAGAGTCATAGCTAAAATTAGGAAGTGAAAAGCCCACTAAGATAAAAGCACTCACATCCAGCTAAGCAAACAACTAAGAGGGTAAGTTAAATCTACCAAAGTCAGTTTGGAGATAAAAAAAATAGCTTCCAAGGCCAAGGACAATCACATGACATTCTTTAGCTATGTAGCACACAACACTGCAGAATTGGTAGTAAACAGAAGTACATTCACAGAGCCAGAAGATAATATGCTGGCCAACAAATTCAGCTCAAATTTTATCCACCTCTGGACATCCAAGTTGGCTGCACACTGATTACCAGCTTAACTTTAGGTCTACCACTGTGAAAACAGAAACTGAGAACCAACGGCCACTGATATTGTCAGCGTGAGTAAAATTCAGTTACTGGATAGTAAACAGACTGCCTGGATGCCTGCAAAGAAAAAAAAAACTAAGAGAGCCTGAAAGAAAATCAACTAGAAAAGGTGAAGAGAACACTGAATGGAAAAAATCCTGCAGCTGTTCAGCAAAAAGCAGTTCAAGCTCCAGCTCTTTTCCAAAACATGGCTTACAGTAATCTACAGGTAAAAATAAGTCAAATGTGCTCAGAGCTGATTAAAATAAGTGAAACACTGAAGGTGTATATCAATTCAAATAATAAAAGGCTTGAAAATGGAAGAAGCTCTAAACAGATATTCAGATGAGCTGATAAAATTGGCAAAGTATTAAAAGATGGAGACAGCAGAGTGTGAAAAATAATTATTCAATGTACACCAGGCAGAAGGGAAACACATTTATTCCAGTAATCAGGGAATGCTGAGAGGCAGGTATGAGATACTGCAAAAGCTGTTCTGAGTTTGCCAAATTTCTCCCGAGTCTGCCAAAATATTTCTAAGTTTTGCAAAGTTTTTCTGTCATGTAGTTGTCTTACATTACACACTTTTTTCTGTATAAAATAAACAAGCACAGCACAGCACCACAGCACACAATTCCAAATAAAAGCGTACTGCAGATATTTTCTGAACTAAAACTTTAATGCAACATGGTAAGCGCTTTCGCGATTAACAAAATCGTTTCATCAGACCATATAAAAGCCAACACATCAATAAGCATTTATATAGCATCTCAATTAAACTTTAAACCACTTTTTTCTGTATTTTGTATGCACTTCTCATGGTTAGTGAACTTATAGGATTCCTCATACTGCAGGAATTCTAATTTTTGTTGTAATGCATTTGTTACTGCACTTAAGCTCAAAACCAGTTCATTTTACATTAAGAGGGAAATTTAAGTTAGTGAACTTATTGCCAAGGATTCCTGATACTGCAGGAATAACGACTTTTTCTGTAAAGCATTTGTTACTGCACTTGAGCTCAAAACCAGTTTGTTTTACATTAAGAGAATTCTTTTGCACTCTGGTGGGAGCAGAGAATTAAATTTAACCCATCCAAGTTGGAAACTGCTGCTGGATGGTTTATTGTGTGCTTATCCGATTGTCCTGCTGGTATAAAAGCCAAACATGGTTTCTCATGCCTTGTAAATAAGCAAACCTCTCCAACTTAAAATCCTCTGTAGGAAACACTCTCCATATTCTCCCACTGTTCACAGCTGCTCAAAGAGTGGACAGTATGGGCAGAGGGCAATACCAATGCAGTTAATCTAATAGTATACTATTAAGCACTCTCACTTTGGCCTTTAAGTGACTCCCCTCTACTCCTTCCCATCTACTAAGGATCAATATAATGGATAGGTGCTTCCCTATCATTTGTGTTTCTGGCCTGATGGATATGGGCATCTTGAGGCAATGCAGTAACTGCCTCATGTTCACTGACAACCTATTAAATTTTAGAACAGACAAGTACAGTGTATAAAAGATGTAGATGCACATTTAGCGTTACACCCAAAACACTCACTATCAACACTAAGAAACAAACACATAGATCCACATATGCGGAGGTACTCACCTGTATTCTACCTAAACCTTCAAGACCATCTAAAAGCATCTCACAGTGGCCATGCACACACCCAAAAAAAGACAGCACCTCACAAAACACATAACATTTAGAAATTTTAAATGACAAAACTATGATTAATGTAGAAAGGATTACAATAAATAATTATTCTATAAATCCTAAGTCCATGCATAATTTAGCTAATAGAACAGAAATGATTATTAAATCTAATTATATCAAAAAGTTATATTCTCCTAATGGTAAAAAGAAAGGTTACCGAAACAGAAGACATTCTAGGAGTATTTAGGACTCACTTTAATAAAATTAATCAATATAATCCAACAATGGACTCACAACATGTAATTAAAACATTCTTTAAAAATCATACTAAAATAATTATCTGAAGACCTGATGAAGTTAATTGATATACCTGTTTTAATGTCTGAGCTCAAAGCTCAAATTAATAAATTAAAACCTAATAAGGCTCCTGGTAACAATGGAACTATATAAACGAATGCCTAAAGATGCTTTGAGTGTTTTGCTTAACATTTTTTCAATAGTTAAAGGTCTAACAAAAGTCCCACATCTTAGAAATACAGTCTTATATCTCGGATTTTAAAAGCTGATAAAAATCCAACAGAATGTTCTTCATATAGGTCAATCTTACTATTAAATATAGATTATAAAACTATTTATGGCTATTCACACTCGCAGAATACAGCAATTTCCTCCATTTCTGGTACATAATGCCCCAACTGATTTCATTATAAATAGGAATTCCTATGATAATATTAAAAGAATACAAACAATAATAGATTATTCCAATAACATAAAAGATAAGCTGATTTTAATAAGTTTAGATATTAACAGGGTCTTTGACTCAGTTAATTGGAAATACATTTTATTAGTTTTAGAGGAATGTAATTTTTTGAATAATTTCTTACAACTTATTAATCTTTTTTACGAACATTCTTTTGCTAACATAAAATAGGTTCATACAGTTTAGAGTCAGTTATGATTTCCAAAGGAACTAAACAGGGGTGACCTCTGTGGCCATTGCTTTTTACATGGAACCATTTACAAATTATATAAAATCAAATTTAGATATCAAAGGCATACAGATAAGCAATAATTTATATTCCAAAATTCAGTTGTTTGCAGATGATATTCTTTTGATCCTGAATGACTGTAATGTTTTTCTCTTTGCTGTATTTAATCCAATAGAACTCTTCCAGAAGAGATCAAGATTTAGCTTTAATGAAAATAAAACAAATATCTTACCTGTAAATTGTAATACTTATAAAATGGATGAAAGAATGTGTAAATATATTGTAGAAGATAAAAACTTAACGATTTAGAGATAACCTTAATGGGTCTATATTATATGTTTGAAGTTTGAAAACTTTGAACGTTAAATAATCGAACTTAAATGTTCAAAGCTTCAAACATCGAACATGTAATAAAAAAAAAAAAGAAAAAAAAAGTGGAATTTACCTGACTAGTGTAGGCAGGGGGGCAAGCCTCCCTCATCCCCCACCCCCACTCTTTAAATATACCAACTCCGAGACCGCATTATAGTTCAGTAAAGGGAAGATTTCCCTTACTGCACTGTAGTGTGGTCTCGAAGTTGGTATATTTAAAGAGTGGGGGGTGCAGGGGGGCTTGCCCCCTGCCTACAGCCATTAGTTTTGGGCTTGGTTTTTTTTTTACATATGTTCGAAGTTTTATAACTTCAAACATTTAAATTTGATATTTTAATGTTCGAAGTTATAAAACTTCGAACATATGATATAGACCCAACCTTAACATACAATATTAAAAATATAAAAACTTTTAACTATACTAATAGTTTATGTTCTATAAAGAATCTTATTAATAAATGGAATAAGTTTTTGTACTATGGAAGAGAGGCTTTCCCTACTTAAAATGGTTATTCTACCAACATTTTTATATATAATACATTCTCTATCTCTTCCTCCCCCTAAAAATAGTATAAATTAGTTTAACTCTTTAATCCTGGGATTTCTTTGGTTTCCCAACAAACCTAGATTAGCTTTAAGTCATCACATCAGAGATTGGTATTTGGGTGATATTAGTTTGCCAGACCTAGAAATATATTCTTTATCATCAATTATTAAGACAATATTCTTTTGCTTAAATAATAATTATTAGGTAAAATGAAAAGACATACAAGAAAACATTTGGTTAAAATCTAATCATCTGATAAATTCACACCATCATAAAATACTAACTAATAATATTCACTGGCTATTAAAAGATTTTTTTCAGATAATAAAAACAAATCAATCAATTATTTTTATATTTCCATGATAATGATCACCTTTAAAACTTTATTTACAAGAATACAGAATATAAAGCATGGAATTTCTTACTGTTTCCTATAGCTTACACTCAAAACAACATCAGTATATTTACTTTAGCAACAATGATTACACTTAAACAAAAAATGATATATTGGTGTCAGTTGGTAGCGGAAAACTACAAAGCACATATTATACTATAAATAAATCTGACTTAAGTAAAGAAATGTGGTTAGGCATTCAAATTTGTAGACAATCAGCTGAATATAAGATTAAATTAATGCAACCAACAGTAAGAAACTATGTTCCTATGTTTATTGATCTTTTAACTATTTTGATACAACAGAACATATCGGGGAAAGGACTTCTATCTAAAATATATTAAGTGGTTAAAATACAACAAAATACTACAGAGAAAGTTATTGGGATTATTTCAGACTTATGAACAATAGTTATCCAAGTGAAGATGATAAAATATTAATGTCATTATCATCAAAACAAACTACTTCCTCACCAAAACGGAGATTATCCTCTTGGAAAGTCATGCACAGAACTTTGATTAAACCACATAGAGTTGAATTAATGTACAAAAAACAATTATGATGTTGGAGATGTAAGTTAAATGTCATAGCTGATTGGCAGCATATGTCTTTTGATCGGGTTGTACTTAAACCATTCTGGGATAATGTAATTTTTTGCAGGCTGTATTCCATAATAAATTTATTCTAACTAAATCTCTCATTTTATTTAATATACCAGTTTCTGCTTGTGTCACGAAAATAAAATGCCTTCTTTTATGGAATATCTTAACAATAGCAAGAAAGGTTATTACCAAAGAACTGGAAAAATGAATCCACTCCAACTATGAAAAAATGTATAAACATTGCAACCAAGATATGTCAATTTGAACTTGTTACAATCAAGATAAGAACAATCAAAGTCACCTCTTCCTACAACACTTGGATGAAATTTAAAGAACTGCTAGATAAACAGCTGTTAATACTTAAGTAATTAATGTTAGTATGTGATTTCTTTTAGAACTCTTGTTGTACAGTAGACACCTTTGTAAATAGTAGTTTTTGTTGTTTTTAATATTCCCTTTTATCCATTTTTAGTTATGTATTTTTTATATTTCTAATGTTATACATTGTTATTTGGAAGTTAAAACTATTAAAAATAATTGAAAAAAAAAACACATAACTCTGAAAATCATAGTAGCCCTGCTTCCAAGCCTATAAAGCAACACAGCATACAACCAAACATTCTAGTTATTGGAGATTTCATTGTTAGACATACTGATGCCCCCCTTACTAGTGTAACCAAGGAGAAGATGACAGTGAGCTGTCTGTCTGAGCCAGGATCCACCAGATCACGCATGCACTTAGGTGTTTAAACCACAAGTACCAGTCTGACACGGTCATAGTCCATATGGGCGCACATGACCCAAGATGTACCTCACTGGACTATATGAAAAGAGACATGATGGATTTCTGTGAATATATGTCACAGGTGGGTATAAATCTAGCATTGAGTAGCATCCTACCTTTACCTGTGATGATGCCACATTACCAGCAAAAAATGACTGACTGACTTCAGCAATTGGCTTAGTTTCTGGTGTCATAACAAGGGAATCCAATATCTGTCAGCCTGGGGAGACATGATTGACAAACCATGATGCTTTGCCAAAGTTGGTTTGCACTTGTCACCACTGGCAAAAACTTTATCTATCCCCATAGAGCCTTTTTAGGCCATGCCAATTTGTTAAACTCTTCAACATAACAAAATCACTCACAACTACCTAAAGGTACTGCTGCTTAATGCTAGGAGTTTAAATAAAAACTGCACTCTCTGGAAGCACTCATCACCCTGGAAAATGCAGGCATATGTGCAGTCACAGAAATATGGTTCAGAACTATAGAGAATACCCTAGCTAACAAGGGCTGCAATGCCTTTTATACATTTCAAACCCCCTCAGCTCACAATAAAATAAAGGGAGGAGGTGTCTCAGTGTTAATAAAGGACATGTACACTGCTGGACTGGTCCAACAAGATGACTCACTTGAGCTACTCCATGCCCAACTAACCATAGATGTGACCCCTATCATATCTTTGCTAGCTACTAATTCCCTAATGTGAGTCTGGAAAAACCACACTTCCTACCTAAACCTACTGGAATCTCTTAAATCATTCACTCCAATGGAGCTCAGGAAGTTTGCACTGGAACTTCCAATGGGCGGAGCCTATGCCTTTTGACAGAATCAAATTATGTCCTTACATATCAAACAAATGTTCATATCTCTGGAACCATAGGGATTATGAAACAAGTCTAAATGGCAAATTCTTCAACACAAGTTTTTTTATAGTGATAGTATTCTTCAGGTTCTAGGTCTTAAACCAATTTTTATAAGTCACAGTAAACACAGTAACTGTTACATTTGTAATATTTAAACAACTTACAATGTCTCAGCAACCACTCAAGTTGCACACATACTGTCAGTAGCATTTTATTCATCTAACTGAGAGTTTTTGTATGAGGCTAAGGAGTTTTGTCTGTGTGGTCATTGATATATTTAGAAATATGTGAAAATTATATCTATATAAATTAATATCATAAATACAACAGTTAATATCTGTTTACCTGTACTAGACAAAAGTCAAATATTAATGCAGTTGATTTTGCTATTGTGTAAGCTTTAAAATTAAATCTTTTAAAACTTTGTACATACCTTGGTTTTGGAATTATTGATGCAAATATGAACAAGCAAAATTTGATGCCTAGAGGCGTCAGTAGGAGTTAACTGCAAATGCACCTGTAGACGTCACTCGGATGTAATGAGTTAACATTCAGCCTAACACCATACTTAGGGGTAACTTCAACTACCCCTCTATAAACTGGGAGACATATACAACCCAGAATACACTTGCTCAAAGATTTTTGACTTCATCAATGCAAATGCCCTGGAGCAGCTAGTTAGTTCTCCAACTAGAGGTACAAATATTCTAGACCTAGTACTCATGAACATGAGGGATTCTGCTCCCTCCCATGCATTAACTCCTCCCTGGTAAGATCTGACCACGAAATGATCTCCTTTAGTATTAAAACTAACAAAGAACCCCCATCAAACTCCAAACCTGTTAAGAACTTTTCTAAGGCCAATTACCTTAAACTAAGGGACAGCTTATTAAACTTCTGAGCCCCTCCAAACCCAGATGACATGGAGGCCTACTCTGAGATGCACACAAAAGCACTGTACAACCACATTCATAGCTTCATAGAGGAGGCAGTACCTGTCTGAGTCAAACCTATGTTTACTGACAAAAATAAACCACCATGGTGGACCCTCTCCAAAGCTAAGAAGGAATTGACAAATCAGTGCAAAAAGACACACACCAGTCTAAACAAACAAATTAGAGAGTTGGTCAAATCTGCCAAACCAAACTATGAGACAAACACAGCCTCCTAGCTGAAAGATAACCGCAAGGCATTTTTTAATTATGTTCATAACCTGAGGGGAAATGCTCAGCAATGTGCTGAGTTAGTCATGAATGGCAACATTTACACCCAGCCTGAAACTATAGCAAATCTGATGGCCAAGTTCAGTTCAAATTTCTCCCATCACTTCCTACCACACCCAAAGAAATACCCACAACCATCCACCCTACCAGTCATTATATGGGAACAGGTCCTTACTATGCTCACTAAAGTCATAAACACAGCCTCCATGAGTCCCAACTACATTCCAGGATGCTTCTTAAATAGCCTAGACTCTATCAGGGCTACTAGAAACCATCTTTAACCACAATCTCTAAATGGACTTTGTTCCAGAGGAATGGAGGACTGCAACAGTCATCTCTCTGCACAAGGGAGGGCCCATCAACTGATGCAGGGAACTACAGACCCATAAGCTTGACCAGTCTTATTTGCAAGGCCCTGAAGAGAATTATCATGGACCTGATCAATAATGACATAGGAACTCTCCAAAAACTGGACCAGACCCAATTTGGCTTTGTCAGAGGGAGGTGTTGCTTGCTCAGTCTGGTGGACTTCTTCAAAAACGTCACCAGGGCATTGAATGAGGGTAAAACTGTGCACACAGCTTATCTAGACCTGGCTAAAACTTTTGGCATAATCCCTCACTCATAATACAGTGGATAAACTTACTAAGTTAGGCATAAACCCCTACATCATCAGATCTATAGCCAAACGACTCACTGACAGGACACGTGTTCTCCGAATAGGTGAATCCACTTCCAATAGGAAAGCTGTTACTAGTGATTTCCCACAGGACTAGGTGTTGGGGCCCCTCCTGTTTGATATATACTTCTCTGAAGTGAAGACCAAGGTTGGAGGCCTCCGGCTCACAAAATTCACTGATGACTGTAAGCTGGGAGCAATCATTGAATCCCCAAATAATGTTGACATCTTACAAACAGGCCTAAAAATGGCAAACAACTGAAGCCAAAACCATGGTCTCAGACTAAATGCTAAAAAATGCATAATCATACCCTTCAGTAAAGCAGAAATCCCAGCAAATTATAATATTGATAGCACACCCCGAAAAGTAGACCCAGTGGTGAGGGGCCTAGGAACACAGAGAGACAGTAACCTAAACTTTGACCACCAGATAGCTATAGTAGTGAGGACATTCTTCTATGTGGCTCAACTTATAAGTAAAGGCATGATACAAAGATCAAAGGAAGTCATAATGCCATTGTACCTGGCCCTCATCAGGCCCATAATTGAGTACAATGCTCCCTTCTGCATGTACCTAACCAGGCACTTATACCAATTGGAGATGTCCCAGAAATTTCTCACTAAAAAAATACAAAATGTAACACACATGTCTTATGCAAACCAATTAAAGGCCGTATGCCTTTCCTCCATCTCACACTGTTTACTGAGAGGAAACTTATGCCTGACCTACAAGGCATTCTCTAATCCAGCCCAGATAAAAATGTTACATATTCGCAAGAAAAATTATACAAGGGTAACATGTTCCATGGACCTAAACTTTCCCCTAGATTCAGTAAACTTCCATGCAGGAATAGCTTATTCCTGCATGGAAGTGACCGTTTAGGAGCAGCATGGCAGCGCACCATGCATATTAATGAAGGAACGCTGCCTCAGCTTTTAAACAGACATGGAGCATGGACAAGTAAGAGGGCGTATCTGAGAGCAGAGGTCTCACAATATACATGCCTGTGCAGTCAAGAACTGCAGTTTGGCAATACAATGTGCGAGACCCCTCACAGGGGATTGCATACCCCCAACAACACCACCCCCCAAGTTTAGAAGAGCAATATTTAAAATATAATAATATAAACAATTTTTTTTATCAAACAGATTAAAATTTAACCATAGGTGCGCGGATTTGCCCATTGCTTAGCTACGTATAGTGCAGCTTAAATGGCACAAGAAGATAAAATCAAGATACATGCAAATGAAGCAGTACTGCAATAGTGTAGTGGTCAGAGCATTTGCCTTACGAGCCGTCATTCCCAGTTCGAGTCTCACTCCAGTAAATTCTATTTTCCACATCAAATCACTTTATGAACAATATTTTTTGTTGTATAACCTACTAAATAACATATATTTGTGAAATGGAGTACTGCATTAAATGCAAATGTGAGGTGTCATTGTAATAATGCTGTAAAATCCAGAGATAAACACAAGTGCCCTATACAGCAAATGTACACATGAATCACGGATACAAATTGAAGGTATAATGTGTAATGAATGATAACTCCCTACAGTGTCCAAATCCACCACCTTCCCTAGAACCATGTTACATTTCTGTCTAAATTAGTGTAGGGGTAAGAGGGAGTAAGCACTATTAAGCAGTAGTAAGCAGGAGTAAGCATTTAAGCAGCAGTAAGCGGGTTTAAGCCTGTTTGCGTGGGGGTAAGCAATGCGCACACAGGTTAAGCAATATTGAAGCTAACCCTCTGTAAGCATATTTAACCAGAAGTTAGCATTGCTTACCGTCGAGCAAACCTGCGCAAACCCGCTTACAATTGCTTAAAAGTGCCTTAATCGCTCTGTATCCAACAGCCGCTGTTCTGCCCAGCAACAAAATAAACAGCCCTCGTAGGTCTTGAACCCGGGTCTATGTTATAACAGTGAATGATCAAATGATCAAACGCTGTTATAACAGACCCAAAACAACAAAAACGCAAATGAGCGAACTACCACAACAGCGATTTTTTCCCCAGGGAAAAAAAATTGCTGTTCTCAAAAAAAAAACTAAAAAACACACTAAACACTATTTTAAGTGGGGGGCTTTGTCCCCCACACCCCCCTACTTAAATATACCAACTCTGAGATCACACTACAGTGCTGAAAATGGCAAAGTGATGGAAGCGGCCAAGCGACTTCTTTCCCAGGGAAAGAATTTGCTCAAAAGCCACTTCGTCGTTTTGCGTTTTCGACATTTACAGTTCGACCAAGATGCATTCGACAGAATGCACCTTCGGTCTTCTGACAGGAACCCCCTGAACCCAGGACCCTATACACTATAGTCACAGTTGTTAACCAGTAAGCCATCACAGCAGTACATAAGATTGAGGTATCACCAAACAGATCCTCATTATAGGAAAATCAAATTTAACATGGGAAAGTAAACTATATACAGTTTTATGTTGTATAACCCACTACATAACATAAATATATGAACTGGAGTACTGCATTAATTCCAGATGTGAGTTGTCATTGTAATAAAGTGTTGAAATCCCCTAATAAACACAAGGACCTCATACAGTATACGTACACACGAATCATGGATACCAAACACATATATAACATGTAATGAATAATAAGTCAATGCCACACAGCAAATAGAAGGCAAATTAAAAATTAAGCAATGCTAAGCATTGCACAGCCCTGCTTCCTAGGTGTAAACAATGTGTAGGCCAGCTAAATCAGTTTGCCCATTGGTATACCTCTTTAAGCAATGCCAACCTTAGGTAAGCAGGTTTGCCCATAGCTTAGCATTTTCAAAACCATCCAATCACAACAAAGTGTGTGAAACCAGCCCTATTTAAACCCAAAAGGTAGGAATACATCTCATAACTGGTTGCAGCTTCCTCCTGTAGGCACTATGACCGGTGTGGGAGAAGTAGTGTGCTTCCGGGTGCAGCACTGGGGCATCCAGGAGTCCAAAGTCATGGCAAGAATCCTTGTTAAAGACCATGACCAGAGACTGCTGCAGGGCCAGTACCAGGGTTCCCAGTATAAAGCAGAATCCTTAGACCATCTCGCCCATGACCTCACCAGTGTCACTGGCATGCCTTGAACTGGTGAGCAGGTCAGGCATCACTATGCCAGCCTGAAGCAGAGAAAGAGGGAGCTCTTGGATCAGTAGATCCAAGAAACTAGGTGGACAGGTGATGTCCCAGCCATGTGTATCAGTCTACTACCTGTTTAATAATTGCCAGCTCATGTATATTATGGATATGTATGGCTAAATATTCCTCTTATGTCTTGCACAATGGCAGATGAGTGGGCTGTGAACCAGGAAGCCCATGCCTGTAGATTGCAGAGGTTGTGTCGCGAGGCAGGTTAGTAATACTCTTGCATATACTGTCTTAAGAAATAAATCTAAAAGTAGTAGAAAGTTAATTGCCAGTATAAAACCTGTATTGTGTATAGCATGTACTGAATACAACAGACAATATGGCAGGAAGAGTCTCATATAGGTTATATGTAAATAAAAGGTTAACAGCCTAAAAATAAAGGTCTAATTGCTGGACTGCTAGTGTTTACTCTGGTATCATATGGTATTGTAGTATTGCAATCTCTTAATAGTACTGTTGTATTAAGCACTGTTACCCACACTGTGCTACATAAATAAAATGTGTAGGAATGTCTGTATATGACTGTTGTAATCACAAGAGGTCATATTGTACAACTGAGAGAGACTTAGACAGAAAACAGTGAAAAGATAGACAACATAATCCAAATTGCACACTCAACTGAGACATGAACTGTTGTATTTTTAGCACACACAGCCACGGTTCGAATCCTGGGAGTGATAGTAAGCTGTATGCAGAATCATACCCCACAACTGTACAGATTTGTCCAGAATGTCCAGTTAATTGGCCCATATCCGCTGCGTGTCACCCTGTCTCCCTGGCAAATCAGTGGGATGATCCCAGAAGTTTAGGCAGAAAATAATGACATACAACTGATTGTCAGACATAACTGACAGAAATATATCTATAAGAACAAACTTGTCACTCTAGCAACTCACCAAAATGTTATGAGAGTAATAAGCAAAGTATGTCCCATCTCCACCCCCATGTTGTGAAACTATGACCAGAGTGTGTGCAGTAACAGAGTGAGACGTATGTGCATAATAATAATGTGAAATCTGGTAATATGTGTGCCAACATTCAGGTAGTGATAACAAACATTCCACCCACAGATCTGTCAGATACAAAAACTGTGCCTAGAAATAAAAGATTGAAATCCTGGATTAGTACTGTTTACTCTGGTATTGTATGGCATTGTTAGTGTTGCAATTTCTCTGAATAATAAGGTATTACTCATCACTGTTCTCCACACTGTGCTACATAATAAAACTGTCTAGGAAACCCTGTATAAGAGTGTAGTAATTATAAGGTCAGATTGTAAAACCACAGGAGACTTATAGACAGAAATCAGAGAAAAGATACACAGCAATATCTATATAGCACACTCAACTGTGATGTACACTGTTTTATTTTTAGCAGACACAGCCATGGTTCCAATCCTTGGAGTGGTAGTAAGCCATATGCAGAATCATACCCCCTCAACTGTACAGATTTGTCCAGAACGTACAATGAATTGGCCCATATCTGCTGGCTGTTACCCTGTCCCCCTGACATATCAGCATGCTAATCTCTGACATGTAGGCAGCATTTAATGTCATATAACTAACTGTCAGGTCTGTAAATATTTGGAAAATGTCTATGAAAACAAACCTGTCATTGTACAACTCACCAAAGGTTTATGAGGGCAACAGTCAAAATATTTCCCGGTTTCATCTGCATGTTGTCAAGACATGCCCAGAGTGTGTGCAATAAGAGATGGAGAGGTATGTGCATAACATCAACCTGGAATCTGGAAATATTCATAGAAACGGACAGGTAGTGTTACCAAACAATACCTCTACAGGTATACCAGGTAAGAGGTGTATACTACAGGTAAAACACAGTTCATGTATAGTTTTCTACATCCATACCACTGTCCAAGCTAAGGCCATAGGGTAGTGTAGTAATACCTGTAAGGTACAGATTACAGCAATGAATAAGAAAGTAATGAGAGCTACAGGGATATATAAGTTAATTGACATCTTTCTCCCCCACCCACCATATCTGCAACAATAATCTAAATACAGAACTCAATCGGTATGTGTACAATTAAATCTACTGTTGGGACATATGTCCTATTGTTTGATAAATATTGAAATTTGTTCTATGCATGTGCCATGTTGAAATATTCCTACATTGGTGGCATGCTGCCATCAATGTACTTGCATGCTGTTGTAATGGCCACTGTGGTTCCATATATGCATGTGTTCTGCTTGCTATGCAACTGTTCCATATCTGGTGTTTTGGGTTAATGGGAATATCTATGCATGCTGTTATAACTAATCCTGGAATGTGTTGACTATTACTAACCCACATATGTTTTAAAATTGAAACACCATAGCACATTTGGGAAAGCTGGTCCCAGCAGACCCACTTCTCCCACCTCATCTGGCCATGGCACTGGGCACCAGCACAACTGGGGCCCACCCCAGGACCTCCTCATCTGCTGGTCCTGCACCACCTTTGGGTGGAACCCCTCCTGGGAGCGGGCACGGACAATATACTGTCACCCATCGCCAGGTCCGCTGTCTGGTGCGTAGCAAGCTCTGCAGGGAGTTTGGTGATCTGCTATGCCAGCTTGAGGGCTGCATGGTGCAACTAGAGGGTCAGCCTTCCCCTCCTACTCAGCCTCCAGCACAGCCACCTTTGGGACCGTGAAGGTGCAGTGGTGACTGCCCATGGGTGGGGACCTCAGTCCCACTGTTTTATGGGCTTCTGACTTCCAATAACCCCTCCCCTTCCAAGGTGTTTCCCCCCACATGTGTCATATACCGCCCCTGTATGATGTCTTGTCTGTCTTGTATGTTATCCTACCCAGCCTACCACCCGAAATATACCTACAATCCCTCCCCAACATCCCACTCTCACCTTAAAAAAAAACAAAAGGGCAATCTGTTCCCAAAAAAAAATCTTGCCCCATACATAGACGTCCATTTCGCACACATGTCCAGTGGACACATATAATCTAGTCTAATTGGCTTCACAACATATTGTTGTTGTCCTCACCCCTCTCTCAGGGGTATGAGTGTCCAAATCTACCTCCAAATCAGTGTATATGTACAGCTGTTGCTATAGAAAAAATGGGCAGCTATGGACCTTTCCTACACCCGTTTTGCACATCTCTAGCTATTTTCCACACTGTTTTTCCCTCTTTGTGCCCCTTTTTCACCACTTTCCTATCAACTCTTTTTCATTTCTTTTAAAGAAATTAGCATGGGGGTAAGTGGGAGTAAGCACTTTTAAGCAGCAGTAACGGGGTTTAAGCTTGTTTGCAGAGAGGTAAGCAATGCCTACACAGGTTAAGCAATTTAGAAGCTAACTGAGTATAAAAAACTGTAAGCAGAAGTTAGCAGTGCTTACCTTCAAGCAAACCCGTGCAAACCCACTTACAACTGCTTAAAAGTGCCTTAATCACTCTGTAGCCAATGACCCTTGTTCTGCCCAGCAACAAAATAAACAGCCTTTGCAAGGCTCAAACCCAGGACCCTGCACATCATAGCCAAAGTGATTTACCACTAAGCCATGTCAGATATACATAACCCTGATGTTTCCACAAACATATCATCCAGCACAGTCATTCAACACTACAGGAAATGTATTTGTACATGTAGCTGTATGTGTGTGTGTGTGTGTGTGTGTGTGTGTGTGTGTGTGTGTGTGTGTGTGTGTGTGTGTGTGTGTGTGTGTGTGTATATATATATATATATATATATATATATATATATATATATATATATATATACATACATCTATAGATATATATCTCTACATATGTATGCATGTATTTATATATACATATATATATATATATATATATATATATATATATATATATATATATATATATATATATATATATATATATATATATATATATATATATATATATATATATATATATATATATATATATATATATATATAAATATATATATATATATATATATATATGTAAGCAGATAATTATTTATTTATTTGTTTATACCGAGAAAGTCCAACTGGACACAAGTCCCTTTTCAGCGGAAGCCCGGGGAGAAAAGCTCCACAGAAAGTACATATAGATAACATGGTATACAGCCTAGAAATACATAACAAATACATATATGACAAAAGGCACTGTTAATGGGGGTGAGGGGGGCCCAAGCTAAATACCTCTTGTAAGTATTGATATCACCCCCTCCCCCAAAGCCAAACAGATCTGCCCTGCAACACAATAGCAACTGCTGCAAGTCCCATACACAGGACCCTACACAACAGAGCCACATGAAGTTAACGGTAATCCATCCCACCTGTACGATGTCAGGATGGTATCAATAAAATATCATGCAGTACAGTTGGCTACCATAGGGAATGTACAATGTGGAAGCAATAAACATTCCAGAGATACATATACACACACGCATATATGTATATATATATATATATATATATATATATATATATATAGATAGATATATATATATATATATATATATATATATATATATATATATATATATATATATCATAGATATATATGTAACTACACACACACATAGGTATGTATAGGAAGATAAATATTTAGAGGGTGCACAACATATTGAATAGCCTTTATTCCTACAGTTTCCACCTTTTCAAATGGACAGTGTATGATTCACTCATACAAAAGACAATTGTTGCCTGAAACATATACCCACAGATAAGTCAAAGGATATGACACCAAACACAGGTTTGCATACATAAGAAATGTTTATTTGTGTACTATTACAGTTGTATATGCCATGTCATATAGCTGTTAGGTGTTTGAAATACATACTAACTGAGTAATGTAACTCTCACGCAGATCATTTTATACAGTAATCCGAAAGCATAACACATGTTGCTGTCCATGCCAAGGCCTTCAAGTAGTACAACAGTAAAGAAAGACTGGGCCAGAGGATACCAATCAATCAACAGTAAGTAATGCAGAAGTATAGTTTAGCAGCCTCAAATTACACTCTGTACTCAACCCCTAGGGGGGAAAGAATTAAGTTGCCACAATGAGGATGTATCTTTTGCATAACAATGCTTAACTGAAAACATCACAATCACACTGACAAACAGAACAGTCTGTATGTCAGTAAGCACTAGGCCACCAATGTTCCCAAGGTGAAATATATGGTAATGTACAGCCATATACCTTAAGGTGGCTTACTACTGATATCCCTCACATGTTGTAACAGCCTAGGTTATATATGGTGCATACCCCTCCCCCATAGACTGACTTACAGGGGCATATAACACTGTTACATACACTGACCTCTGGACTGCAGAAGGGCACACATGTTTTGTGCAGCTGAAGCCCACAAATATATGGACCCTACCCCACAATATGCGTGGGGGCCACAACGGCACTGAAATGATGGCAGAAATGGCAGCACCACATAATCACAGACCACTACATAACAACCGCTTACTGCATGTCATATGGACAAAGCCTGGTATATTGGTGGAGGACAGAGGCCGGAACACAGGGCCATATTTGCAATAGTGTTATTATACACTGAGAAAGTTGTTGGTGTTACAGGACAGTCTGAAACATACCCTTAGTCAGGAATATGAAGTCAGAAACACAAATGGATGTAGCCATGTACTGATAGCACTCAGTACACACATTGCCAGTGATATATCTGATACAAGACCTGTGTGGTGGACAGATAAAACATATCAGGCAATCCTCTGGCCATCAAGTAGATAGGCCCACAGTTGAGAGCTATACAGACAGACTGCATTCCGTGTTAAACTAGTATGTACACACAAACCCTGTAACACTGGTGCTATACAATGCATATAACAACACAACTCACACTGTCTGTAGGTCTGGAACCTTATACAAATATGTAGCTGGCCTGAGTCTGCAAGTCCTCTTGTAAGAGGTATTGCTACCTGCTGTCTGTAACACTGCTTCCCACACACAAGAAGGATGTCCTCCATACAGGAAAGGTAAAGGGACCGCACCCACATGATGTAGGAATTTATAGTAGTGGGTTGTCATGACAGTGGTAATTGGAAGTACTACACAGCATGCTGCATGCAAGTAGCAAATGGTGGACACTGATTGGTGCAGAGGCCATCACCTGATCATGTGCATCACCTACAAAATCCATGCTGCAATCTATTCAAAGCAGCTCAATCCATTTATAGGAGAGAGACCAAGAGAAAGAGAGAGTGAAAGCCACAAAATAAATAAATAAATAAACAAATAAATAAATAAATAAAAAACAAACACAAAAAAAACACACATCCATCCAGCAAACTATCCAGAAGAGACATCATTCCCATAACAGGTATGTGAAGTAAATATGCATATAATTGAATGTAAAACTTGGTCCATAATAATGGGATAGATGATGTGGAATGATTTATATGTGCCATCAGGTGTTGTTGTTGTAATGATGTCCAGCTGAACCACTGCTATGGACAATAGTGTCTGTCCCTGTGGGCAGTGGGCCATACCTGTCAACTGTGCAGATCAGTACTGACTGACAAGAGATAAGCCATCATAGTGTGTGTTGTGTAATGCAAGACATGTATATTAGTGTGGCCAATAGCTTGTGGTAGAAGTAATGCCGTTATGATGGACACATGGGTTCCAGAGCCCACCACTTGCAGGACAGTCATGTTAATGTGTAAAGTAGCATGCAGAAATGCCATAGGTGTGTAATAGGCTTACCTGCAATCTATCCCTATATATATATATATATATATATATATATATATATATATATATATATATATATATATATATATATATATCCGCGGTGGTGGTGCTGCGGTAGCGTTGTTGCCTCACAGCAAGATGTTGTCCCGTTCAATTCTCAGCTAGAGCGTCTTCTGTGGAGACATGCGTGAATGGGCGCACCTTCGTTGAAGGATGTGCATTAAGGCCAGCAGCTCAGCACGTAAAAATCAACTGCCAATCATTAGATGACCGGAGTTCCGCTGTGGCGACCACTAACCGGGAAAAGCCAAAAGACACAACATACATATATATATATATATATATATATATATATATATATATATATATATACACCTCCCTAATGTTAGGCTGTGTCCACATGTGGCACCTGTCTGCGTTGTAGCAAGGCAAAACAGTGGAGCTGTGTAGAAAGGAGAGCTACAGAGTGTGGACCTGATGTCTGAATGCACTCTCTCTCTCTCTCTCTCTCTATATATATATATATATATATATATATATATATATATATATATGTATATATATATATATATATATATATATATATATAGGTACATATATATATATATATGTGTGTGTGTGTGTGTATGTCTACATATATACAAACACACACATATGTATATAAATAAATGTCCCCTACTTTTGCGTTACAGTGCTGCATGCTGTGTGTGAGGGAACATCACACATATCAATACACACACACACACACACATATATATATATATATATATATATATATATATATATATATATATATATATATATAAGTCTTTTCAGGCTTGCTAGTTGTTGCTAAAGCACCTACCAAGGGGAGAAAATGCTGAGAGAAGAAAGGGAGCCACTTTTGTGATTTTAAGTATTTTTGTTAAGTTTTACTGCTTTGCCGCCTACTTTTTGGCATTTTCTGGCTTGCTAAAGTTTATATCTGTAACAGTAACAATACTTGGAACACATCTAGACCCTGCTTACTGCATTTCCTGTGTTGCACTTAATTTAACATTGTTTTTTTTTCTCTAAAAACTGCATTTTACCTGATTTTGGCCTAGCACTCAAGTGTGGGGTCATTTATTGCACTGTTGTGATTATTTTGCTGCTTGTGTATCTCTGCTACCTTTAAACTACAACAAAAAGAAAAAAAAACAAAAAAAATCTTGTTTTTTTTCCCCACTTTCTGAAAGTTAAGAAAGTTCAGTTACAGATTTGCTGTTCTGAACTGTTTGGAAGTTTCTAGAAGGCCAGAGCTTACTTGGGCTAAAGGGAAGTCTCTGTGTTCACCAGTGGGAGTGGTTAGCACTGAACAGCCTGCCTGTCCCTGGAGGAGTGGTTACTACCTAGAAGCTGTAGTTTTATTGGCCATTTTGGGTCAGTTCTAAACTCCTTGATCTGCCTCTCTTAAAACCCGACTGCCTAGTGGTTTTGGCGTCTTTTCAGGCTTGCTAGTTGTTGCTGAAGCACCTACCAAGGGGAGAAAATGCTGAGAGAAGAAAAGGAGCCACGTTTGTGATTTTAAGTATTTTCTTCTGATTTTTTGTTAAGTTTTACTGCTTTGCCACCTACTTTTTGGTATTTTCTGGCTTGCTAAAGTTTATATCTGTAACAGTAACAGTACTTGGAACACATCTAGAGCCTGTTTACTGCATTTCCTGTGTTGCACTTAATTTAAAATCGTTTTTTTTCTCTAAAAACTGCATTTTACCTGATTTTGACCTAGCACTCAAGTGTGAGGTCATTTATTGCACTGTTGTGATTATTTTGCTGCTTGTGTATCTCTGCTACCTTTAAACTACAACAAAAAGAAAAAAAAGAAAAAAAAATCTTGCTTTTTTTTCCCACTTTCTGAAAGTTAAGAAAGTTCAGTTACAGATTTGCTGTTCTGTACTGTTTGGAAGTTTCTAGAAGGCCAGTGCTTACTTGGGCTAAAGGGAAATGTGTTCACCAGTGGGAATGGTTAACACTGAACAGCCTGCCTGTCCCTGGAGGAGTGGTTACTACCTAGAAGCTGTAGTTTTATTGGCCATTTTGGGTGAATTCTAAACTCCTTGATCTGCCTCTCTTAAAACCCGACTACCTCGTGGTTTTGGCATCTTTTCAGGCTTGCTAGTTGTTGCTGAAGCACCTACCAAGGGGAGAAAACGATCTCTTAAAACCCTACAACTCTCTTTTTGCGCGTTTTTGTGCACTGAGCAGTGTCGGGCAGCGCCGCCTAAACAGGTTTAAATTATTCCAGGCTCCACAAAGTCTGCTCTTCACTTTTTCCCTTAGAACTGTTCAAACTCTCAAAGTAATCACTCTATTCTCTTTCTAAAGCCCTGCACTTGCTCAGCTCTTATAAGGAAACACTAACTAACTAAAGCACTACACCCTCCTTGAATTCTCATAAGTATTAGGCTCCCGGTTGGTCCTTCCTGATCAAGTGAAAAATCAGTTCCCTTCCCTAATCTGATCAGTAAAAAAACAGTTCCCTATACTAATCTGGTATGTCCAAGGGTCAGTTTCAAGATTACTCTCCAGTCCAGCTGGTAAATCTGGGAATTTTGAGGCAATGTTACAATTGCCTTATGTACACAGACAACCCTCTCCTCCTTCCAACAAACTCTAATACATGTGAGAGATGCATTTACACAGTCAAACTGGAGGCAGAGCTCTCTCAACCCAAGACTGGCACAGTCAGTCAGGAGTCTTCACGACTCAATGTAGTCCCAAGACAATCCACCTCTGCCATTTCACGACTTGTAACCAAAATAGAACAAAACAAACAGTAGCTCTTAAGATAGCAAGCGTAGATCCCCTGGACTCGAGCCGTGAATCAGAAGCAAACAAGCCTGTTGCTTTTTGTCACACAACTTTATTGTAAAACTGCCAGCACCACAAAGCACATCTAGTAAGAATGGTTGAGCGCTTTCATCTGCATTTACCAGATTTCTTCAGAACCATTTGCCTTAACATGTCACTTCCTTTATAAACACAAATTTTTGGCGCCAAAAAATTAATTAAATAGTTAATTAAAAACCAAATTGTTAATTAAAAACAAAATTACTCAGTTTACATTTGTTGTAAATTAATTACAATGTCACAAAAAATATATATATTAACAACTGTCATAAAATGTACTATATACTAGTACTAAAGTGCATTTATACAGTGCGTAATACATTTCATTATTGAGTCCCTTATACTATCTACCCTATGCTTGAAATTTATAAATTACTTAATAGAATATATAAATAAATAAAAAATATATAAATAAATGTGTTAATGTATAAAATATATATATATATACTGTACTAGGCTGATTTTTAAATTATTCTTAGACAGAGGTTACCCTAAACATATGTTGACCAACATTACGTCTTATGTTAAGAAAGAATGGGGTAGTAAATATGTACCACTGCTGGGTACAGGTAGTATGGTGTGTACTAAAGTCCAAATAGACCGAGACAACAGAGTATGCATTATTAGGTTTAACCCCTATACCAACATTATGACAGAAATTTTGAAGAAACATTGGGACTTAATTACAAGTAATGTACCTATTGGAGACATACTAGGTACAAAACCCTCTATAGTATATAAAACAGGTATGAATTTAAAAAGAATTTAAAAAGAATGATAGAGACCAAGAAAAAGACCTACATAGGAAATAGTAGGAAGGGCACTACGTGTTGTGGTGCATGTAGTCAATGTAAATATATTAACACGAAATGCAGGATGAGACTTAAGAATATTGTTAAATCTGTAGTATATCCTAAGAAGGGTAATTGTAATACACAGCGTATTGTGTACATTGCTGAGTGTGAGAAATGCGATGTATACTATATAGGAAAGACTGAGAGGAAATTCAAAACTCGTATATACGAGCACCTGTACAGTATTAGGAAAAGAGATACTAAGAACGCTCTAAGTAGACACATTATAGAAAAGGGAAGTGAACATAGCTTTAAATTTGCTATTATAGACCAGGTCGAGGTAAATGACAGAGGAGGAAATTGGAAAATATATTTAGCTTGGTTAGAAAGTAAGTGGCAAATATGTTTAGATGCCACATCCCCCCCGGGTACAAATGATTATATAAGTATCAAGCCTTTTTTGGCGTTAGAATAAGGAAATTTCATCAGCCTAGTACAGTATATATATATATATATTTTATACATTAACACATTTATTTATATATTTTTTATTTATTTATATATTCTATTAAGTAATTTATAAATTTCAAGCATAGGGTAGATAGTATAAGGGACTCAATAATGAAATGTATTACGCACTGTATAAATGCACTTTAGTACTAGTATATAGTACATTTTATGACAGTTGTTAATATATATATTTTTTGTGACATTGTAATTAATTTACAACAAATGTAAACTGAGTAATTTTGTTTTTAATTAACAATTTGGTTTTTAATTAACTATTTAATTAATTTTTTGGCGCCAAAAATTTGTGTTTATAAAGGAAGTGACATGTTAAGGCAAATGGTTCTGAAGAAATCTGGTAAATGCAGATGAAAGCGCTCAACCATTCTTACTAGATGTGCTTTGTGGTGCTGGCAGTTTTACAATAAAGTTGTGTGACAAAAAGCAACAGGCTTGTTTGCTTCTGATTCACGGCTCGAGTCCAGGGGATCTACGCTTGCTATCTTAAGAGCTACAGTCAGTCAGGAGGAAAAGGTAACCACCCACACCTCAAATCCAGTCTCACATAGACCTATTGCATCTGCATACCCAACACATAAACACACAAAAAGATACTCGGAGGCTCTAAATAAAAATCTGCCTAAACAGCAAAGACCTCCTAAGCAGATATCCAAGCAACAGCCACCCCTCAACAATACCCATGAATCACATATCTCACAAAATCAGTGTGCCTCACAGTCACAGCCCTTAAGGCCAAACAACACACCAAATACACTTGTTATAGGGGACTCTATTGTAAGGCACACTGACGTCCCGCTCACCAGAATGAACAAGGAGAAGGTCACTGTAAGCTGCCTGTTGGGTGCCAGGATCCACCACATAATGCAAGCACTCAGGTCACTCCAAAGCAACTACAAGCATGACTCCATCATTGTCCATGCTGGTGTGAATGACCTGAGACGTACCTCCCTGGACTACATGAAAAGAGACATAGAGGAGCTCTCTGACCATGTAGCCCAGGCTGGTATGACCCTGACCTTGAGTAGCATGTTGCCCTCACCAAGAATGATGCCACAGTATAAAGACAACATGATCAGTTTCAACAACTAGCTAAAGTATTGGTGTCATTCAAAGGGGATCCAGTGTCTGTCAGCCTGGAATGACATGCTTGACAAGCCATGTTGCTTCGTTAGGGACGGCTTGCACCTGTCACCCTTAGGCTTTCGTATACTAACCAAGGCTCTTGCCCCTCCATAGTGCCTTTTTTAGGCAAGGCTCAAAGGACAAACCCACCTCCATAGACAACCCAAGGATAAAAAAACTAAAGGTAATGCTACTCAATGCCAGAAGTCTAAACCTCAAGATGCACGCACTCAAGGCTCTCCTCAGTATGGAGAAAATCGATGTCTGTGCAGTAACAGAAACCTGGTTCAAGGCTCCTGAGAGCACCCCAGCACTACCAAGTTATAACTCATACCATGCGTTTCGGCCCCAAAACACGGACTGAAGCACAAAAGGAGGGGGAGTATCTATATTCATCCAAGATACCTACACCTCCAGGTTAGTGGCACTGCATGAAGCATTGGAAACCATCCATGTGCAACTAACAGCAGGCAAAACTGCTTTTCAGTTTGTAGCCTGCTACAGAATACCCTCCCTATTACAGGAACTCCACTTGGCATTCCTGAGAACACTGGAGAATATGAAGGTCTCTCCAAACACTATGTTATTGGGTGCCTTCAACTACTCAAACATTGACTGGGAAAACTACTCAAGCCCAAACACCCTCGCCCAACGGTTCCTTGAATTTATAAACTCTAACGCAATGCAACAACTGGTCTCCACTCCCACAAGAGGGAACAACATATTGGACCATATGGGGACTCTGTGTTCCACACCAGAGGTAAATCCCTCATTGGTAAGATCAGACCATAAACAAATTTCCCTGGACATCCATATCCCATCCTCACCCCCAGCCAAGGAAATCACTGTAAAGAATTTCTCAAAAGCCAACTTTGCACTTCTCAAGACTGAGGTGGAATTCTTCAAAGCCCCTGGGCCAGCGGATAATACAGCCCAATCCACAGAATCCTTTACAAATGCATTCTATGAGCACCTGCAGGAATGCATGGATCATGCTATCCCAAATAAAACCAAGACTTACTCCTCCAAAAACAGGAGACCGGTCTGGTGGACCCCAGCCATAAATAAGCTATACAACAGAAGGAGGAAGCTACTACATGACAGAGCAAAATCCCAAAAAGGGAAGGCATCTCTGATCAGTATTAGCAAGAAACTTCGATCCCTCATAAAATCATCAAAGGCCAGTTTCAAAAGAAAAATTGCCCTAGACACTAAAGATTATCACAAGGCCTTCTTTAGTTATGTCAGGAACATGGGCAGAAACTCCCAGATATGCTCTGAATTGTTGCATAATGGTACAAAATATACCGAACCTACAGACATAGCCAACATCCTGGCAGACAGATTCAGTGCAAACTTCTCCCCCCTTCCCCCCCAAAGGAACAAATGCCTATCCCAACTGAATGTAACCTCCCTGACATCACAGATGCACAGGTGAAAGCTGCCCTCTCCAAAGCAAAAAACACAGCATCTATGGGACCGGACGGTGTCCCAGGCTGTGTCTTACACGAGCTCCAAGAAGAACTGAACCCTCATATTAAGTCACTGTTCAAACTTAGCCTTACTATAGGATATGTACCCAAAGAATGGTGTACTGCTACACTGGTCCCACTCCACAAAGGTGGTGCCACAACGGACCCCGGAAACTATCGCCCCATAAGCCTGACTAGTCTGGTCTGTAAAGCTATGGAGCATATTATCATGGAACTCATAAACAAAGACATTGGGAGCCTCCAGACACTGGACCCTACCCAATTCAGCTTTGTTAAGGGCAGATCTTGCCTCTTAAACCTAGTTGATTTCTTTGAAACAGTTACCAAAGCCATAGATGAGGGCAAGGTAGTCCACACAGCCTACCTGGACCTCGCAAAAGCCTTCGACACAATACCCCACTCGGGCATCATAAATAAGCTTACCAGCTTAAATATCAACCCCTATATCACAAGATGGGTTGCAAACTGGCTCAGAGATAGAACCCACATGGTCAGAATCGCAGGTGCCATGTCCGAATCCAAACCAGTTACAAGTGGCATCCCACAGGGCTCAGTTCTGGGATCTCTCTTGTTCAGTATATACTTCTCTGAGGTTCAGGCTAACACGGGGTGATTATGGCTGACAAAGTTCACAGATGACTGCAAACTGGGGGCCATAATCGAATCTCCAGCTGACACAAGTATCCTCCAAAAGGGTCACACAGAGACGGATGCTTGGTGCCAGAGCCACGGCCTCAATCTAAATGCTAAAAAGTGCATAGTCATCCCCTTTGGGAAAAACAAGGTGCCCACAAATTACCACATAGGTGGTAATCCATTAATCTGGAAGAAGTAATTAGAGATTTGGGGACCAACGTAGATAGTAATCTCTCCTTTGATAATCATGTTGCCAAAGTGGTTAGAAAGACCTTCTGTATAGCCTACCTTATCACGAAAGGGTTCGCATCTAGATCAAGAGAGGTCATTGTGCCCCTCTACTCATCACTCGTTAGGCCCATAATTGAATACAATGCCTCTTTTGGGATGTACCTTACCCGACACCTGCAGCAACTGGAGAGACCCCAAAAGTACCTCACCAAGAGGATCATGGGCTACAAACAGATGTCCTATGCAGCTCAACTAAAGAAACTCCAGCTCTACTCAGTTGCTTACCACCTACTCAGAGGTGATCTATGCCTGACGTACAAAGCCATGTCAAACCCAGAATTAATGGACATGCTCCACCTCAAAAAATCCAAGTCCCTTAGAGCTACACGCTTCAGGGACCTAAACCTCAGCACAAAAATAAATAGGACATGCTGGAGGGACAGATTCATTTCCCAGAGGCTCCCCTCACTCTGGAATAGAATCCCAATTCATGTTAGACATAGCCCCTCGCTCACTCTCTTCAAGTGAAATCGTGACGCGTGGATGGGAAATCGCAAATTCACCCCTGGGATCTCTTCTGTGTCCCTGCTAGACAGAGGCACAGTAAACTAATCTTAAAAGGGTACCTTCTGTGACCTACTTTACAGAGGCACAGTAGGCTAATCTAATAGGGAGGCGGAAGCCAAATACACTCTGGCTAGACTTATAAATGCCTTAGGGCAGATAGCCTAGTATCTACCTATGAACCTATATATATATATATAGATATATATATATATATATATATATATATATATATATATATATATATATATATATATATACAGCAGTGAGTGTGTGCAAAATGGATGGTTATGTTAGGTGTAAACCCCATGTTGGGAGCACATTGCCCTTGTTTGTGAAGGTGGGATTCTGAATTTGGGGAAGGATAGTAAGTATATTTGTGGAGGCAGGTTGGGTTGGAAGATAGAGAAGACAGCCTACAGGGGCGGTATATGACACATGTGGTGGGTAAACACCCTGGATGGGGAGTGTCGTCTGCAATGTGGAAGCCCCATGAGCCCCCATATGGAAACAATGGGAATAAAGCTCCCATCCATGGCCAGTCACAACATCAGCTTCACGGCCCTGAAGGTGCCTGGACTGGAGGCTGAGCAGGAGGAGCATGCGGACCCTATGAGTGTGTACTGAGGGCTTCAAGGTGCTGTAGCACATCCCCCAAGTCTCTGTGGAGCTCCCTATGACCTTGGGTGACAGAACCATGTCTGTGTGTGCTCCAGGGGGACACACCATCCACTGAGGTGGTTCCACCTGAAGGTAGTGCAGGACAAGTAAAGGAGAAGGCCCCAGGGTATGTCCCATATGCAATGTGACCTAGTAACATGGCCAAATGAGGTGGGAGAGGTGGTTCTGCTGGCAACAGTTCCCTAAACGTGCTATTGTGTCACTGTTATAGAACATATGTGGGTAGTAATAGTCCACACATTCCCAGATCATGTCCAACAGCATGCATAGATATTGCCAATAACATAAAACAACAGATGTGCAGCAATCACATAGCAAACAGCCCACATGCATATATGGAACCATAGTGGGTCTTACAACGGCATGCAGGTGACGTTGTCTGTAACAGGCCAGCAATGATAGTCTCCCAACATGTAACATGACTACAAACACATTGCACAAATTGTTGTACAATATGATATATGTACCAATGGTAGATATTCTGTTGACATACCTGTTGAGTTGTGTGATCAGATTGTTGTTGCAGATATGGTGGGGGGGGGAGACAGAGATGTGTATTAAAAACTATGATAACCTTACTGTGTGAAGTCCTCAGACCTGTTTCCATCTTTATGTCTTTCAGGCAAGATGTCGTGGGAAAGGCTTTCCATTTATACAGCAGAGGAGAATGAGGTCATCATCACACACCTGGTGCAGCACTACTAGGTGTTGTTTGGCTGAACAGCCCATGAGCAGCAGCAGTGGACCGCCCTGTGGAATGATCTTGTTCACAGGGTAAACTATACTGGCTTGCATAACCACAGTTATGAACAGGTCCGGCATCACTGCACAGACCTACTTTGCAATGCCCGTTGGCATGCTGCTGCAGTCAGGTGGGATCAGCTCGTAATGGGAGGGTCATGCCATCCAGCCCCCCCTGACACATGTTGAGGACCTCCTTGCCAGCCTCGGGGCACCTGCCCATCCACACACAGAACACCGGGCAGAGAGCATAGTGGAGGTGGGTGCTACCCATGCAATGGCAGAGGAGTGTGCAGGTAAGGCCATAGGGCACATCAGTAGACCACTGTTGCATATCCATCCACATATATACAGTTAGATCATGCATATGTAAGATGACATATATATAGTCTGTTGCTGCTTAGTAGTAATAAACAGATGTGCATAATCTGTAGTTATTGTGGGCTTGTACTGTTGATGTACTGTGGTGCTGCACCCACCCTGTACCAATGCCACAGCTGTGGCTACTGACATCACATCTCTCACACACTTATGTAGGTCCGTCTGGTATACCTCCAAGGCAGCAGCCTGTAGCTGGTGAGTATGGTGTTTGTTCAGGTTTGCCAATGCACCGGTCATGTTATGGCTATGTATATTCCATGCACGGGTCTATATTGAAACATCAAACACTTAAAACAGTGAATGATGTTTCACCAACCCTTTTTCAGCGAAAGCTGAAAATATCGACACTTCAGAACAGCGATTTCTTTCCTAGGGAAAGAAATCGCTGTTCCAACCAAAAAAAAAAACAGTAAACACTTCCAGGCCCATACACATGTAACATAACCCTATATGTACCCCCCCCAAAAAACAGTAAACAGCTGAAAATACATATTCACGTAACCCAACCATACATCTAATGGAAAAAAAAGTAAACATTTTAAAACATATGCACTTACCTTAACCTGCACCCCAATCCTAAGGTCAGTAACTGTTGCACATTTAGTAAACAGTTCCAAACACATACACACTTACCTTAACCCTAATTCTACACCCCCCAAAACAAAAGTAAACAGCTTAAAACACATATGCACTTAATTCAACTGTACATCTAACACAAAAAAAAAGTAAACACTTTCATACATATGCACTTATCTTAACCTGCACCCTAACCCTAAGGTCAGTAACACATTCACGCTCGGGAGCTATACCAGACAAGGGACCACACTACAGTACAGAACATGGCAAAGCAACTAAGCGGTCAAGTGACTTCTTTCCCAGGGAAAGAATTCGCTGAACAGCTGCTTCGCTGTTTTGCCTGTTCGCTCTTTATGTGTCTATGAAAACGCATTTGACAAAATGCGTTTTCGTCATTCTAATAAGAACCCTCCATGCACACATTAAACACACCTACCCTGTCATATCAATATTGTCATATCAATAAGGGTGTGTACACTCCCCATAGACAAGATAAGGTTTGACGGTTGTCAGTGTAATTGTATTATATTGGTCATACATGCACCGCTGATGATGACTTCTGTAAATCAGACATCAGGCACTCACACATGACATCTGTCCACATATCATCCCAGGTATGTGTCGGACAAACACATAGCGGCTGTGAGAAGCAGGGCAGACATAACTGACACAGTAATACACATTCAGCAGTGGTATGTACACCTGTGAGGTATGGTGCACAGTACATGCCAGGGTGCTGAACAGGTGCACAGCAATACTGTGTACATGGGTGCAGTGTTTTCCAGGGGAAGGGGTATCACCTACTAACATAGCCCATGCATCACACATATGTATACTGTTGCTAGCATGGGTTGACTATAGCTGCACTGCAAGCTGTTGAGTATCATATGTTATGCATATTGACAGATGGGTAATGGGAGGTCTGTGTGTAATATCTTCATGCAATCTCACCTGTAAGCATGTGTGGGGGGTTATTTATGTCTATACGTGCAATCTGGTGGAGTGGAGGGTGTGTGTGTGTGTGTCCATATATGCACATGTGTGATTGTGGGGTTGTTCACATGTCTTGACTTCCCTTTGGAATCTTGCAGTATATGGACATGGACTGACACATGAGACACCAGGAATACTTGTCTGATATGTAACCTCAGGACAGCTGATAGTATAATAAGGTCTGTAGCAGGGAACATACATTGGGAGGGAAACTAGACACCAGATATACTGTTAAAATTGCAATCAGCAGAAAGGTAAAAGAATACCTATGTATGCAGAACTACAGATGCATCAGGGATTACTAGATGACACCAGTGAGTTTATCCAAATATTACTGTTGTCCACATATTAAGTTAATAGAGCAACAGATCTTGCATCTACTGAGCACTAGTTATGTATGACACTCCAGTGCATGACATTATTGAGTGACTGTAGTAGCCCCTAACATATGGGGGCCATGCTCACAATGTCTGGACAAACCCAAGGTGAACACTGGATGACAGTAGTGAGTCCTTGTAAAACCGACTCCAATCAAGTCAAAGAGGTAATGGAGTAACAGGTCATGTTTTGTGATCACTTGTCTAGGCAGTTAGAAGAATGATATGTTAATGATTGGTATTAATGAGTGTAAGTTTCCAAGTGTGATGCAGGATGGGGAATTTAAGAGAATAAATGTGGGACAGTCTGTAAACTCAGGGACAGGTGGGTATTATGGTGGAATATCAGTGTGTGTGTGTGTGTGTGTGTGTGTGTGTGTGTGTGTGTGTGTGTGTGTGTGTGTGTGTGTGTGTGTACTGTTAAGCAATGACATACAAGTCTTAAAGTGCATTTCTTATTTTCTCCTCACAGGTGGCAAGGGGGGTCAGGGTCCCTCCTGCAAGCAATCTGATGTTGGTGTCCATACAGATACTGAAAATGATGATAGGCGTGTTGAGGTACAGGCAGGGTGGCTAAAATTGCGCCATCATTTGACATCCCCCTGTTACCCACCCCATCCCCACACACAGTCACAGTGCCTATAGATACCCCATCACCAGTGGCCATAGCAGAGGGACAGTTGGCAGTTGGTGGCAGTGCACAGGACAGTGTGGTATCTATAGCCAGATGTCAGGCAGGGTACCACATAGGCAGATGTACAGGGGTGCTCATGGGAGGATTGCTGGTCATCGTGCCCCTGGCAGAAATGCCATATCTGGTACCACCAGAAGCATGTTTCAGGCTGTCATGGAGGCAAAGGCATGTATGGAACGGTACACCTGACAGGGCCCGAGGCTGTGGAGGGCTGCTTTTTCAGCTGTAAGTGACAACATCCGTGATCTTGCAGGTGCCCTCTGTTATTATACAGAGGTCATGGATGGTGAGATGGTGGGCCTCCTCGACCTTGGATTGTCCATGCTGGAGCATCTGGTGGGAGTGGTGCAATGGCCACGTGGACATAGGCCAGTGACACCAACATCTGGAGGTCGACGTGGCTGTGCAAAGACACCAAGCCACTCCCATAGTGGCAGTACCAGCCCCAGCACTGCAGGGGGGGCACTGTCCACACCACACCACAGCAGGCCATGCGCACATGGCCCTGGCCAGCCCCAGGAGGGACCTGGTTCCAGCAGACATATGTAATCATCAGGGGAGATTAGCATATCGAGGCTTGTACCTGGACATGCCCGTGGAACCCCTGGCAGGCACAGTTCTCATGTCTGTGGCTGGAGACAGTGAATTGCACACCCTGCCAGGTATGGTCTGCAGCTGTCCAACAAACACCTGTGTAGGGCAGCCACATGGCAGAAGTGTGTGCACGCATACACACACACACACACACACACACACACACACACACACACACACACACACACACACAAACACACACACACACACACACACACACACACACACACACACACAATACATACGCACCTAGGACAACCCTATACCTACACATACCACATCACCATGGCCATATCAGTAATTAAAACCCCTCACTCACACACGTGGTGTCAAATGTATGGCCCGCCAAGGTCTCTGGCAAACCAACAACACACCCTGTGCATATGATGAGTGTACCAATGTACTGCTGTGTAACATGTTGTCAGCAGTAACGTTTAATGTTATCCATTTGTGTTGTAGGTGTCCATGTGTCAGCAGGAGGATGGTCAGCTGTCATATCTCACAACGGGTACGGCACTGCAGTGACACCTTGGCTGTGCCATATCCTGGGTACAGGTGAACACATATCACAGGTCTGTATAACAGTTACTGCCTGTGCCACAGGTCTGGGGGTGGTGTATACAGGTGAGTGCATGGTGGCTGCTGTTAGCAGCCCTTCTACAGAGGACAATGGTAGTTGTACTGGGTGGTACACACCACATGTTTGTGTATAACACACACAGAGGCTTAGGTGTTGATGCACTACACAGATAATACTGTACACATGGATGTATGTACTTGTGCAAGGAACCCATTGTAGCCTATGTAATTCCATCAAGCCAGACTACGCAGAACACAATGTGGAATAGGCAGTCCACTAGTTTAATGTCATTGACGATAGTATCAACAAGATATATGTCCCCTTCCCCAATGTAGTGCAAACCTTAACATGGTAAACATAAGTGTGCTAGTGTGGGTGGCAAACCCCTACCCTTTGGAGGATGAGAGGTGCTGCAGAACCACAGATAGTGTGATAGACAAATACCTAACCTTTTAACATGAACTGTACAGTATTACAGCCAGCTATACTGGGGGGGGGGGGATACAATCAACAGTAACCGCAATTATGTTGGCTGTGTCCACAACAGCCACACCCAGCTATATATACCAACCCCAGTATTGCCACACACCTATACAGTGGGGAAGAGGCTATTTACACAACTAACAATACTTGTGATGGAATGTATGTCCACAGGATGATACCTGTGACAGGTTAGCATATGCCATGCAGTTCATGGACAGATGACCCTCTGGGGCATGTATATTCTGCAACCTGAAGTAGATTCCTCCACATCCACGCACACTCTTACTTGGCAACACTGGGACTAGACCCCTACCTAGGTATGTAGTGCTACTGATGCATGGGGCTTTAATTGCACACACCACACAGCTTTTAGGATGAGGTGTGTTCCAGGTTACATGTTACATGCAGAACATCCCCAGGCATGTACAGTATGGTAATAGGGGATGTAATGGTTGTATATGGACAATACATAGTGTGACATACCATCATATACACTTTGACAAACACTTAACAGTCAAACACACATCCGAGAAACCTGGGCCTATCAGTGCTAACTATCTTGTCAGTGTGTCCAATGTGTTACAGGTAGGTTCCACACAGCACATGCATAACTGGGCTGGATAGTGTTATCAGTTACCTGTATGGTTGATGGTGACAGTGGTCACCATACAGTGGTACATGGGACATGTACCGGGGGTACCATGGTGTAATGACAGTATACCCAGCACCCACACCTCACTGTGGATATAGTATGCACTGGAACCCATGATAACACTCTGACATACCCACCATCACACATTGACCAGGACTGCAATACAACCCCTTGTCCATCCCAAGAGTGCTACTACAGGGATATGCATCTAATGCACATGCCACAGGCATAGTAGGGTGATGCACTGTCATGCCTCTCCTATGGGCAGCAACATCACTATTCATATTACTGTGTGGCAATGTGTATTTTAATGGGAGTATGTGGCCTTAGAATGCTGTACCCTTCATATATACACATATGTACACATGCACACACTTGCCAGAAATCAGTGAGTATCCCATGGCCATCAACCCATTTGTACAACAGTGTTGTGCTGGTACTGTAAGGCCCAGGTAGCCCTGAGGGAGAGGAGCGTAACAAGGTACATGTAATGTCCAGTACAGCAGCAGCCACATCTAACTATGGCAATGGGTGGTGCGGTGGGTGTGAAAGGCCTCTGGGTATTCCCAACTACAGGTCTACTAACACACAGACACTGATATTCTTAGTAATGTACATGTACACATTTGTCAGTACTGGGGTGCATCGGTGCAGGTGTTCATAGGTGTTTACCAAGCTATTGTCCATGGAGAGATGGGAGGTGTAGGGGATGTGTGTACAGTCGTATCATGCCACCTGCCATGTGCCAGCAGGCCATCTATCAAAAGACACCACTGTGATGACCCTAAGGGTGAGAGTGACATGCATCAGTCAATCCTCTGGGTGCCTCCTGCAGAGGGCCAGTGAGTTGCTCCAGTTGACATGTATGCAACATGTATTACATAACATGGTTAGTGGTGTCTGTCTTGGAGACCTGTACCCAAGCATGTTCTGTTAACTGTGGTAGTGTAGTTGAGGTATCCATGGCATGTGGTGCATACAGGCTGTTGAGTCCTATCTGTGCCATTTATAACACAGCTGGGCAGACATGTCCGTATCAGTCAAGCATAGATTGCCTGTATGTATCCAAAATGGATACCTGACATCTGCACATCTGTACAGGGACTGACAGACATCAGCTCGCCAACTAGCTATGCAGTAGGATGAATGTGTTGACAGATAGACTTCTGAGACACCGATGGGTATGCTATTACTACATGATGGCAGTCCTCACTGACGTGCTATACAGACAGTAGTCTAGAGTTATTTCCCACATGTCAGATCATTATCCAGTAGGAAATATATAATGTGACACAGCTCACACACCAGGAACATGACAGTGAGGACTCAGAGTCCATCTATGCATGCAGAGGTGTTTGTTTCCAGTACTACAATTAGCAATCTACTCTTGCTTGGGAAAGCACTGTCAACAGTAGTAACATAATGATACACTGCATGCCAGTGTGACTGCATATAACCTGGGATACTACCCTTGTATGTAACACATTCACATGGATAAGAGTGTTGTACAAGCCATATATACTCAAGTGTCCCACACAGGAGACTCACACCTCTTGCTACTGTCATGACGGCACATTGATGCATGTTATGTACATGGCATTACATACACTTATTACATATGTCATTACCCTGCTATGTTATCAGCCTGGGATCTGAGCACTGGTTACCAGAGCTGAGCCATGCTTAGCAGGTGTCAGCATTGCTACAATATAACAGCTAAGCACATTTGCGCACTGGTAAGCGAAGCCTACACAGTGTAAGCACCCTTACATTTAACTGTACCTCAGCACCACTTAGCTTCACGCAAACCCACTCAAACGTACTTAAAGCTGCTCAAAACTGCCTTAATCAATCTGTATCCAACAGCCCGTGTTCTTCCCAACAGCAAAATAAACAGCCCTTGCTGGTCTTGAACCCAGGACCCTGTACACTATAGTCACAGCAGTTAAGCACTACACCATGACAGCTGTGAAGACAGTTGTTGTTTTTCCAATACATCTGTCAGTACACATATTGAATTGTATTGAACTGCTGTGACTTCTACAATTGTGTAGTACTTTTTAGTGATATTACCGTTGCATCACATATGTTGTTATATCTAAATATACACATATCAGATACATACCTGATACATCTGGGAAGGTATACACAACAGTAATGTTTACACATGAGAAGGATATGGATATATATACATATACATATGTAGATATATGTGTACATGTGCATACACATATATATTCATATATATGTATAGTGCATCATATATATGGCCATATATAGATCTCTGTATATATATATATATATATATATATATATATATATATATATATATGTATATATATATATATATATATATATATATATATATATATATATGTATATATGTAGACATATAGAGATGTGTTTATATATATCTATATCTATATATATATATATGTATATCTATATATATATATATATATATATATATATATATATATATATATATATATATATATATATATAGGCATTTATAAGCCTAGCCAGAATGTATTGGCTTTTGCCTCTGCCTTAGATTAGTTCCCTGTGCCTCTGTCCAGCAGAGCCACTGAAGTGATCACCGAGGTAAACTTTCTGTTTCCCACCCACTTGTCAAGGTTTCCTTTGAAGAGTGTTAGTGAGGAGCTCTGCCTAATGTAGATTGGGATCCTGTTCCAAAGCATGGGAAGTGTCTAGGACAGTAATCTATCCCTCCAGCATGTCCTATTTATTGTTGTGGTGAGGTTTAGATCCCTAGAGCGTGTGGATTGAGGGGATAAGGTTTTCTTTAGGTGGAGCATGTCCATCAATTCTGGGTTGGACATGGCCTTATATGTCAGGCAGAGATCACCTCTGAGTAGGCGGTATGCAACCGAGTACAACTGTAGTTTCTTCAGTCAAGCTGCATAGAGTATCTGTTTGAGGCCATTGATCCCCTTGGCGAGGTACTTCTCTGGTCTTTCCAGCTGTTGCAGGTGTTTTGTAAGGTACATCCCAAATGGGGTGTTGTACCCTAAGATGGGTCTGATGAGTGATGAGTAGAGGGGCACAAAGACCTCTTTTGATCTGGATGTGAACCCTTTTGTGATTAGGTGGGCCACGTAGAAGGATTTTCTAACCACTTTGGCAATGTGATTATCAAAGGTGAGATTACTATCTACTTGGGTCCCCAGATCCCTTATTACATCTTCTGTATTTAGGGGACTACCACCTATGTGGTGGTTTGTGGGTAGTTTGTTTTTTCCAAAGGGAATGACTATGCACATTTTGGCATTTAGCTTGAGGCCATGATTTTGACACCAGTTATCCATCTCAGTGAGACCCTTTTGGAGAATGTCTATGTCAGCCGGAGAGTCAATTATAGCCCCTAGTTTGCAGTCATCTGCAAACTTGGTCAGCCATAGTCCTCCTGTGCTTGCCTGTACCTCTAAGAAGTATACGCTGAACAGGAGGGGTCCTAGGACTGAGCCCTGGGGAACACCACTTGTAACCGGTTTAGAGCCGGACCTAGCTCCCGCAACTCTCACCATGTGGGTTCTGTCCATGAGCCAGTTGGCAACCCATCTTGTGATGTAGGGGTTTATGTTCAGGCTGGTGAGTTTGTCTATAATACTAGAATGGGGAATGGTGTTGAAGGCCTTAGCGAGGTCTAGGTAGGCTGTGTGTACCACCTTTCCCTCGTCTATAGCCTTGGTAACAGTCTCAAAGAAGTCCACCAGGTTTAGGAGGCATGATCTGCCCTTAACAAAGTCAAACTGGGTGGGGTCCAGTGTTTGGAGGTTCCCAATGTCTCTGTTAATGAGTTCCATGATGATGTGCTCCATAGCCTTGCAGACCACGTTAATCAGGCTTATAGGGTGATAGTTCCCGGGGTCTGTTGTGGCTCCACCTTTGTGGAGCTGAATAACCATTGCTGTGTGCCACTCTATGTGTATGTAGCCTGTGGAGAGGCTGAGTTTGAACAGTGTGTTTAGGTGAGGGGTTAGTTCGTCTTTGAGCTCTTGTAGGATGCAGCTTGGGACACCATCCGGTCCCATTGATGCTGTGTTTTTTGCTTTGGAGAGGGCTGTTCAACCTGAGTGTCTGTGATTTCAGGGACTCTACATTTTTCTGGTATGGTTATGGGCCCTTTTGAGGGTGAGGGGGGGGGGGTGAAGTTTGCGCTGAACCTGTCTGCCAGGATTTTGGCAATATCGGTTGGTTCAGTGTATTTTGTGCCATTCTGCACTAACTCTGAGCAGATGTGAGCATTGTCACTTAGATTCTTGACATAGCTAAAGAATGCCTTGTGGTTATCTTTGGAGTCCTTGGCAATTTTTCTTTCAAAGCTCACCTTGGATGATTTTATGAGGGATCGTAGTTTCTTGCTGATACTGATCAGGGATGTCTTCCCTTCTTGGGATTTTACTCTTTTCTTTACTAGCTTCCTCCTTCTAATGTATAGCTTGTTTATGGCAGGAGTCCACCAGACTGATTTCCTTTTCTTGGAGGAGTGAGTCTTGTTTTGCTTGGGATGGCACGATCCATGCATTCTTGTAGCTGCCCATAGAATGCATTAGAAAAGGATTTTGCAGCTTAGACAGAGTTATCCTTCAGCATGGGGGCTTTGAAACTTTTCACCTCGGTCTTAAGTAATGTGAAGTTTGCTTTTGAAAAGTTTTTCACAGTGGCTTTTTTGTCCAGGGGTGTAGGGGGGGGGGGTATGGATATCCAAAGTGATTTGTTTATGATCAGCTCTAACCCGTGAGGGGTTGACCTCTGGTGTGGAACACTGGTCGCCCATGTTGGTGATGACCAGGTCCAATATGTTGTCACCTCTGGTGGGAGTGTTGACCAGTTGAACCAGGGTGTTTGAGTTTATAAATTCTAGGAAATGTTAGGCAAGGGAGTTAGTACTTGAGTAGTTTTCCCAGTTAATGTTTGGGTAATTGAAATCACCCAATATTAGGGTGTTTGGTAGGACCTTTATGTTTCGCAGTGTTTTCAGAAATGCAGACTGGGGGTCCTGGGACATGGTGGGTAATCTGTAGCAAGCTACAATTTGAATTGCAGTTTTGCCCATTTTTGTTGCACGTGGATGATCTCTGAAGCATCGTGCTGTGCCACTAACCTGGAGGTGTGGGTATCCTTGATGAATATGGATACACCCCTGCCTTTTGTATTTTGGTTTTGGTTCTGTGGCCGAAATGTATAGTATGAGTTGTAGCCTGGTAGTGCTGGGGTACTCTCTGGACCCTTAAGCCAGGTTTATGTTACTGCACATACATCGGTTGTCTCCATACTGAGGAGTGCTTCGAGTGCATGTATATATATATATATATATATATATATATATATATATATATATATATATATATATATATATATATATATATATATATATATATATATATATATATATATATATATATATACATATATGTATGTAACTATGTATATGTGTATATATCTATATAGATATATGGATCTATATATATATATATATATATATATATATATATATATATATATAATGTTTGCAGATGACATTGTGATCTGTTGTGAAAGTAGGGAACAGGTGGAGGAGACCCTGGAGAGATGGAGATATGCTCTAGAGAGAGGAGGAATGAAGGTCAGCTGGACTAAGACAGAATATGTGTGTGTGTGAATGACAGGGAGGATAGAGGAATGGTGAGGATGCAAGGAGTAGAGGTGGCAAAGGTGGATGAGTTTAAATACTTGGGATCAACAGTCCAGAGTAATGGTGAGTATGGAAGAGAGGTGAAGAAGAGAGTACAGGCAGGATGGAGTGGGTGGAGAAGAGTGTCAGGAGTGATTTGTGACAGACGAATACCAGTAAGAGTGAAAGGGAAGGTCTACAAGAGGATAGTGAGACCAGCTATGTTATATGGGTTGGAGACAGTGGCACTGACAAAAAGGCAGGAGTCAGAGATTGACGTGGCAGAGTTGAAGATGTTAAGATTTGCATGGGGTGTGACAAGGATGGACAGGATTAGGAATAAGTATATTAGAGAGTCATTCCAGGTTGGAAGGTTTGGAGACAAAGCCAGAGAGGCAAGATTACATTGGTTTGGACATGTGCTGAGGAGGGATGCAGAGTATATTGGGAAAAAGATGTTAAGGATGAAGCTGCCAGGTAACAGGAAAAGAGGAAGGCCTAACGTAAGGTTTATGGATGTGATGAGAGAGGACATGCAGGTGGTTGGTGTGACAGAGCAAGATTCAGAGGACAGGAAGAAATGGATACAGTTGATCTGCTGTGGCGACCCCTAACGGGAGCAGGTGAAAGAAAAAGAAGAAGATATATATATATATATATATATATATATATATATATATATATATATATATATACATATATGTTTAGCATATGTCCAGAACATGGAGTGGAGTCATACCATAGTCTCAACCTCTTCATGCAAGGGGATGTTATGTATGTATTGCAGGTATATATGTACACTGTTGCTATTGTAACAGCGGTTGTCTTAACAGACATGTTTTGTATGGGAGATCACATCTGCTATTGACATGCATGCCATCAGTTACTGACAGACATCCTAAGGTCATCATAGTGCAGTACCACTGATATCACAGTAATGATCCTGTGGACTACAGCAGAGATATGACCAATAAATGAGACAGTCTGGCACACTCTGGTCAGTCCAGAGGTATACACAGATCCACTAAGTGCGAGACGTGGACCAAGCCTGACAATGTGGATGTTAAAAGCCATGTACATGGGTATATCGCGTAAATACTGGACTGCATATGCCCACATAGTTTATGCATTCACACACTCCTGTCTGTCCTGACACATAATAACCGGTGGTACAGAGGTCACATGGCCACATACCACCCACTAATTAGTGACATACATCTCTACAGCATCCCACTGCTTTGTCAGAAATACATGACAGTTATGGTGGCCTGGCAGCAGTACATCTGGCAAATATCTGGACATAACATCACACCGGGTAATTATATTAAGCTGCTAGGCATGTAACAAAGCATTGTGAAAACTACAGGCAGACTGCCACAACACTAGCCTACATGTCTAATGGGGGAATACACATGTACCTGCAAATATAGCAGGCTCTACACGCATGTCACAGCACAGAGTAACAGACACCTGTGTGAAAGTGCATACCAACAACCAGTGTGAACATAGCTACAACCACATATGGTAAGCAAGCTTAATATTACAGTATATGGACTGTCTGATCAACTCCATCCTCATATGTGCCACTCATATACTAACTCTACATATACTGGGCCACAACACAGTGTGGTTCAATGCCAGTCTGTGGTATGGGACATGTGTGTGTATGGCCCTGCAAGCATGTAAGCCGATAGGGTACCATACACTGGAGCAGCATGTAACATCAGACAGAGCAGGACCAAGAACAATGACATCTACCAGTCTGTACACAGGCCAAGTTACGTATTCACAATACACATACCGTCAACAATCACCATAAGTACACAAATCTCACTACTGTTCACCCAACCACAGAATGCCCAGGTTATGTCCTCAAATATAACCACTACTATACATAACATGTCTAGCAGTCTGATATGTGACTGGTTTGTTATCAGGTATGATGTCAATAAATACTGGTGTACAGAACATATGCGTCTCTTACTGCATGACATATGTACAAAGGTTGACAGACTTGTGGCTGGAGGCACAAACACTGGACCAATATTGGCATGTTGCTGTGATAACCTCATACATTTACTGTTGTAACAGGGTTTGTTGTGACATATGTCCTATGAGGGATATAAAGTCCGTAACTCTCATGGCTGTCACCATGTACTGACTACAATCCTCAGACTATGCTTCTGCAGTTCTAAGATAGGTGATCTGTGAGTAACACAAGACACATAAGACTCCAAACACTGGCCAGTCTGCAGATAACCCTACACGTGGGGGTTTTCTCAAACACATAACACTGTCATGACAGGTATTAAATCATGTAGACCAGTCATATCCACGCAAACCCTGTTAAACCAACATTACTCCAAATGCAGAAGAGCAACACTTACATTCTGTAGTCATGTCTGGAACATCCCCCTCCTGTTTGTTGGCCTGTATCCACAGTGTATGTTGTTAGAGGTATATCCCACTACCATCTGTGATGCTGTTTGCCAAACACTGACATGAGGTCCTGCTCACAGTGAATGAAACGGGCCAACACCCACATGATGTTCCTAGTTATAGGAGTGTGTTTCCATGCAATTGGCTATGGGAATGTTACCACAGCTGTTCCACATGCAATCAGCAAGTGGGGGACTGCAGTTCGTGCAGACGCCATCAGCTGATCATGAGCATCACTTACAAAACACAAGTTGCTGCCTAAGCAAAGCAGGTGTACTTCTCCACATCCACCAGAGAGGGAGTGAGAGAGACAGACAGAGACAAAGTAAGACAGGGAGGGGGGGTGGGAGAGAAAAACCTAAGCATGTTTGTGTCACACACTTACCAGTAAGGAGTTTCAAACCCCTGCCTGACTATGTATTGCTATCACATGTCTATACAGTTATTGCATGCGCCACAGAACTTACATGTTGGGGAGCTGTCCAAAGGTAAATTCGATGGTGAGTGACATCAGCAATAGTGATAAAGGAGGGATAAGGTAGGTGTAGTACACGTGCCTGTCCACAAGAACAGGTGTCAAGCTCGACACAGCCACACTCTCTCAGGGACTCACACACATTATCACAGTTGGCAGAGTCAGGATTCAGCTTCCTAACTAGCTAGTTTGCCACAATACAGTAATACACAGGTATCACATGCCCCACAGGGGTTATCAGGATGACATATGGGCAAAGGGTATATCAAGATGTCTGATATCAGAAGGCATGCTTCAGTAGGCCAATGGGAGGTGTAGTGAGTGTGAATGATTTCCAAATCATTATACTCCACACACAAACACACACACACACACACACACACACACACACACACACACACACACACACACACACACACACACACACACACACACACACACACACACACACACACACACACACACACACACACACACACAGGTTTGCCAGTACTGACATGCATGGGTGCATTGCTACACAGGTGTGTAGTGGTTGACTGTGCCAGAAGGATGTATAAGGCTAGGTAAAGGGTATACCTTGGCATCAGGCCACAGGACAATGGTCTGCAGTGTGGCTCAGGAGTGTAGTGTCTGGATTGGCCCACACAGGTTGGTATTGTATTCACCATCCAGTCATCTGGGTTACTATTGTGAGTGGCCAGTGCTGTGCAAAGCTTGCCATGGATGTGTTCTATATTCCACAACATGGACAGTGTCTGGGATGTGCACATGTCCCACATGCATGTTCAGTGACATGTGGAAGTGTACCTGGGGTGTCTGGTGCATGTTGTGTAAACAGATTGTTATCATCAGATGTGCCATTCCTTATCTCATGTGGTGAGAACTGGCAATGGACACCAGTTTGACCCTGCACCTACAGTGACAGCATGATACATGTATTCCCTGGTGTCAGTGACATCTGTCTATATAGGGCTTGTGTATAAGGCATGGTATGTCCTTTGTGGGTTACATTTTCTGGTTCTACAGTTGTTGTAGGTGTCCAGTGGGGAACATAGCAAAGGACCACTGTATGCAATGATTTGCCTATTGTAGGGGTGGGACAGGGTTCCATGTCCTCTGTAGTCCACTGCAATCACACCATGATTAATATCTGTGGGCATTATGCAGGGAACTACCAACATAGTGGTTGTTGCCTAGCTGAGTCTGTTTGTGCATGATACATGGGTGGAAAGTGTTCTCTGGGTAATACAAGGGTTGCCTATATTGATCCCCAAGCCATGATGTCATATGTAGGGGTATGGATTGTCTACCCCGGCCTCTCTGTTGTTTGACATCTGTTATATTTGTAAGGTGGACATTGTGATATATAATAGGTCCACCACATTAGAAATGTGCAAAATCTGCTCCACAATGAGTCCTGTTGTTACACACTCCCAGCTACCTCCCCACAGGACACATATCACGCACACACACTCACACACACACACACACACACACACACACACACACGCACACACGCACACACGCACACACACACACACCAAGTCTCACAGTTGCCATGTCTGGGATTAGACCTCCTACCTAACTAGTACATCACCCTACAGCATTATGCAGTTATAGCACACACAGTGGAGCTTACTTGGCTATTCCTTCCCCAAAGGTGTATTTCAAAGTGAATGACTTCAGCAGGCTTGCCAAAGTAGGGCAATGGAAGATGTAGTGACTGTGAATGGCCTCAAAAGCACTGACCCCTATGCAAACAAACACAAACACCTTTACACTTGCCATATCTGGGATTAGAACTCCTACCTAACTAGTACATCATACTAGAGCATTACACAGTTACAGCATGCACCACAGAGCTTACTGGGCTAGTCCTTCCCCAAAGGTGTATTTCAAACTGAAGGACATTAGCATGCTTGCCAAAGTAGGACAACGGAAGTTGTAGTGACTGTGAATGGACTCAAAAGCATTGCTCCCTAACACAAACACAAACTTTTACATTTGCCATTCTGGGATTAGAACTCCTACTTAACTCATACATCACACTACAGTATTATGCAGTTAGATCACATGCCACGAGCTTACTGGGCTAGTCCTTCCACAAAGGTGTATTTCAAAGCGATCGGCATCAGCAGGCTTGCCAAAGTAGGGCAGTGGAAGTTGAAGTGACTGTGAATGGCCCTAAAAGCATTGATCCCTACACAGGCAAACACACACACAAACTTTTACACTTGCCATGTCTGGGATTAGAACTCCTACCTAACTAGTACATCACACTACAGCATTACGCAGTTACAGCACACACCGCAGAGCTTACCAGTCTAGTCCTTCCCCAAAGATGTATTTAAAAGTGAGTGACATCAGCAGGCTTGCCAAAGTAGGGCAATGGAAGTTGTAGTGACTGTGAATGGCCCCAAAAGCATTGATCCCTACACAGGCAAACACACATACAAACTTTTACACTTGCCATGTCTGGGATTAGAACTCGTACCTAACTAGTACATCACACTACAGCATTATGCAGTTACAGCATGCACCACAGAGCGTACTGGGCTAGTTTGTCCCCAAAGTTGTATTTCAAAGTGAATGACATCAGCAGGCTTGCCAAAGTAGGGTAATGACAGTTGTAGTGACTGTAAATGGCCTCAAAAGCATTGATCCCTACACAGACAACCAAACGCACACACTTTTACACTTGCCATGTCTGTGATTAGAACTCCTACCTAACTAGTACATCACACTACAGCATTATGCCATTACAGTGTGCGCCACATAGCTTACTGGGATAATCCTTCCCCAAAGGTATATTTCAAAGTGAATGACATCAGCAGACTTGCCAAAGTAGGGCAATGGAAGTTGTAGTGACTGTGAATGGCCTCAAAAATATAGATCCCTACACAGACAAACACACAAACCTTTACACTTGCTATGTCTGGGATTACAATTCCTACCTAACTAGTACATCACACTACAGCATTATGCAGTTGTAGCATGCACCATGGAGCTTACTGTGGTAGTCTTTCCCCAAAGGCGTATTTCAAAGTGAATGAAATCAGCAGGCTTGCCAAAATAGAGCAATGGAAGTTGTAGTGACTGAGAATGGCCTTAAAAGCACTGATCCCTGCACAAGCAAACACACACAAACGTTTACACTTGCCATGTCTGGGATTAGAACTCCTACCCAACTAGTACATCACACTACAGCATTACACAGTTATAGCACATGGCCTGGAGCTTACTAGGCCAGTTCTTCCCCAAAGATGTATTTCAAAGTGAATGACATCAGTAAGTTTGCCAAAGTAGGGCAATGGAAGTTGCAGTGACTATGAATGGCCTCAAAAGCATTGATCTCTACACAGACAAATGCACAGACAAGCACACAAACTATTACACTTGTAGTTGTGGTGACTGTGAATGGCCTCAAAAGCATTGATCTCTACACAGACAAACACACACACAAGCACACAAACTTTTACACTTGTCATGTCTGGGATTAGAGCTCCTACCTAACTAGTACATCGCACTAAAGCATTACACAGTTATAGCACACACCACACAAGCTTACTGGGATAGCCTTTCCCCAAAGGTGTATTTCAAAGTGAATAACATCAGCAGGCTTGCCAAAGTAGGGCAATGGAAGTTGTAGTGACTGTGAATGGCCTCAAAAAATTGATCCCTACATAGAGCCAAACAGATAAACTTTTACACTTGCCATGTCTAGGATTAGAACTCCTACCTAACTAGTACATCACATTACAACATTACACAGTTACAGCACTCACCATGGAGCTTACTGGGCTAGTACTTCCCCAAAAGGTGTATTTCAAAGTGATTGACATCAGCAGGCTTGCCAATGTAGGGCAATGGAAGTTGTAGTGACTGCGAATGGCCTCAAAAGCATTGCTCCCTACACAGCAAACAAACACACACACAACATTTACACTTGCCATGTCTGGGATTAGAGCTTCTGTCTAACTAGTACATCACATTACAGCATTACATAGTTATAGCACACTCCACAGAGCTTATTGGGTTAGACCTTCCCCAATGGTGTATTTCAAAGTGAGTGACATCAGCAGGCTTGCCAAAGTTGGGCAATGGAAGTTGTAGTGACTGTGAATGGCCTCAAAAGCACTGATCCCTACACAGGCAAACACACTCACAAACTTTTACAATTGCCATGTCTGGGATTAGATCTCCTACCTAACTAGTTGATTACACTACAGCATTATGCAGTTATAGCACAGGCCACAGAGCTTACTGGGTTATTCCTTCCCCAAAGGTGTATTTCAAAGTGAGTGACATCAGCAGGCTTGTCAAAGTAGGGCAATGGATGTTATAGTGACTGGGACTGGCCTCAAAAGCATTGACCCCTACACAGACAAACAAACACACAAACTTTTACACTTGCCATGTCTGGGATTAGAAGTCCTACATAACTAGTACATCACACTACAGCATTATGCAGTTACAGCACGCACCACAGAGCTTACTGGGCTAGTTTGTCCCCAAAGGTGTATTTCAAAGTGAATGACATCAGCAGGCTTGCCAAAGTAGGGCAATGGCAGTTTTAGTGACTGTGAATGGCCTCAAAAGCATTGATCCATACAGAGACAAACAAACACACACACTTTTACACTTGCCATGGATTAGAACTCCTACCTAACTAGAACACCGCACTACAGCATTATGCAGTTACAGTGCGCGCCACATAGCTTACTGGGTTATTCCTTCCCCAAAGGTGTATTTCAAAGTGAGTGACATCAGCATGCTTGCCAAAGTAGAGCAATGGAAGTTGTAGTGACTGGGAATGGCCTTAAAACATTGACTCCTGCACAGGCAAACAAACACACACAAACTCTTACACTTGCCATGTTTGGTATCAGAACTCCTACATCACACTACAGCATTATGGAGTTAGAGTGCATGCCACAGAGCTTACTGGACTAGTCCTTCCCCAAAGGTGTGAATGACATCAGTAAGTTTGCCAAAGTAGGGCAATGGAAGTTGCAGTGACTATGAATGGCCTCAGAATCATTGATCTCTACACAGACAAATGCACAGACAAGCACACAAACTATTACACTTCTAGTTGTGGTGACTGTAAATGGCCTCAAAAACATTGATCTCTACACAGACAAACACACACACAAGCAAACAAACTTTTACACTTGTCATGTCTGGGATTAGAGCTCCTACCTAACTAGTACATTGCACTACATCATTACACAGTTATAGCACACGCCACACAAGCTTACTGGGCTAGTCTTTCCCCAAAGGTGTATTTCAAAGTGAATGACATCAGCAGGCTTGCCAAAGTAGGGCAATGGAAGTTGTAGTGACTGTGAATGGCCTCAAAAAACTGATCCCTACACAGACACAAACAGACAAACTTTTACACTTGCCATGTCTGGGATTAGAACTCCTACCTAACTAGTACATCACATTACAGCATTATGCAGTTACAGCACTCACCATGGAGCTTACTGGGCTAGTCCTTCCCCAAAGGTACATTTCAAAGTGAATGACATCAGCAGGCTTGCCAAAGTAGGTCAATGGAAGTTGTAGTGACTGTGAATGGCCTCAAAAGCATTGATCTCTACACAGACAAAGAAACATACACACCTTTACACTTGCCATGTCTAGGATTAAAACTCTGCCCTAACTAGTACATCACAATATAGCATTACACAGTTATAGCACACACCATGGAGCTTACTAGGCTAGTACTTCCCCAAAGGTGTATTTCAAAATGAATGACATCAGCAGCCTTGCCAAGGTTGGGCAATGGAAAGTGTAGGTCATAGGTTCATAGGTTCATAGGTTAGTACTAGGCTATCGGCCCTAGGACCTATACATGCCTAGCCATGACAGTTCCCTGGCTATGTCTTCCAACATTATTTACTTCCCTGGATCCCTGTCTAGCAGGGCAACTGACATGATCCTCAGGGCCAATTTCCTATCTCCCATCCAATCATCCAGGTTCCTTTTGAAGAGGGCCAAAGAGGCATTCTTCGTGACATGTATAAGCAGTCTATTCCAGAGTCTGGGGAGTCTCTGGGTCAGGAACACACTTCTCCAGCATGTATTGTTCATTGTGATGACAAGATTTGGATCCCTGGAGCATGTGGCTGTGAGGGTTTGGAATGCTTTAAGTGTAGCATGTCCAACAGCTGTGGGTTTGGCATGGCATGGTATGTTAAGCAGAGATCGCCTCTGAAAATATGATATGAGACAGAGTTTAGCTGGATGATTTTCAGATGGTCAGCATAGGGCATCAGGTTTAGGCCTGTGATTCTTTTAGTGAGGTATGTCTGCAGCCTTTCTAGTTGTTGCAGATGTCTTGTGAGGTACATATGTAATGGGCCATTGTAGTCTGTACTGGGTCTACTGAGAGATGTCTACAGTGAGACAACGGCCTCCTTTTTCCTGGATGTAAAGCCCTTAGTCATGAGGTGTGCCACATAGGTGGAGTTCCTGACTGCTGTGGCAATGTGGTTATCAAAGGTGAGACCACTGTCCACCTGTGTCCCTAAGTCTCTTATCACACTTTAGGTGTTTAGTGTACTGCCACCTATGTGGTACTTCACAGGTACATGTCCCTTCCCAAAGGGGATAACTATACATTTCTTGGCATTGATCTTGAGGCCATGGCTCAGGCACCAAGCATGTCTTTCTGTAAGGCCTTTCTGTAGAATATCCACATCATGTGGGGATTCAGTATTGGCTCTCAGTGTGCAGTCATCTGTGTCCTTTGTTTGCCAGAGTCCCTTACTGTTGGATTGTAGTTCAGAGCAGTAGATGCCAAACAAAGGCAGTGCCAGGACTGAACCCTAAAGTACTCCAACTGTCACTTCTGTGGGGCTGGGGTTGGTGTCACCTACATTTACAGTGTGGGTTCTGTCAGTACAGCAGTTGGCAACCCATCGGGTGACATAGGGATTAATGGCCAGCTTGATACATTTATCTATGATTCCAGACTGGGGGATGGTGTTGAAGGCCTTGGCAAGGTCCAGATAGGCTGTGTAAACCATCTTACCCTCGCCCACAGCTCTGGAGACTGATTCAAAGTTGTCAATCAGGTTGAGGTGACATGATTGGCTCTTCACAAACCCAACCTGGTTGGGGTCCAGTGTTTGCAGGTTGCCAATGTCTTTGCTTTAATTTCCATGATAGTACATTCCATGGCCTTGCAGATCAGGCATGTCATACTGCTGGAGCTGTAGTTCCCAGGATCCAAGGTGAATCCCCCTTGTGGACTGGGATAACTGCAGCTGTGCACCACACAATGGGCACAAAGCCTGAGGTGTGGTTATGATTAGACATGGCATGTATGTGAGGTGCCAGTTCATTTTGTAGTTCAGCCCGGGATGTTGACTGGTCCCATGGCTGCTGTTGTCTTAACTCTGGAGAGTGTGTTTTTTGCCTATGTGGCCATTATTACCGGAATCTGGCAATCTTTCACTGTTGAGATGGGCCCTTTCGGGGGTGGGAGGGGGGAGCAATTGGCACTGAATAAATCTGCCAGGATACTGGCAATATCCCAATATCCTTGGGAGCAGTATATTTAATACCATCCTGTTATAGCTCAGAGTAGATCTAAGCATTGCCATTTAGATTCCTGACATAGCTATGGAACGGCTTGCAGTTGTCTTTGTCATCTTTGGCTATATTATGTTCATAACTAGCTTTGGTGGATGTTAGGGATCTCAGCTTCTTACTGTGGCTAGTAAGGAAGTATTTTGCATCCTGGAAATTCTCCCATTTCTGCAATAGTTTCTTCCTTTTGTTGTACAGTATTTTTATGGCAGGGGGCCACCACATTGGCTTCCTTTTCTTGGTGGGGAGCATCTTAGTTCTATATTGGATGGCACGATTCATGCACGAGTGGATGTGCTCGTACAATGCCTTCATGTATTATTCAGCAGTCGTCCTTTCAGTTCCCATCTGCATGGGTGCCATGACATTAGTCAAGTCTGACATGTGTAGCATGACGTTGGCTTTGGAGATGTGTGTTACAGAGATTTCCTTACTGGGATGTGGGGGAGGGATGTGGATGTTAAGGGTGATTAGCTCATGGGCAGACCTGACCAAAGATGGGGTGACCATACGTGTGGAGCATTGATTTCCCATGTTGATAATGATCATGTCTAGGATATTTGAGCCCCTGGTGGGACTATGGGTTACTTGATCCAGGACATTTGGAATTATGACTTCCAAGAACTGTTGGGCACACGTGTTGGTACACAAGTATTTTTCCCAGTTAATGGCAGGGTAGTGTAAGTCACCTAGTATTAGGGTGTTTGGTTGTATCATAATATTTACCAGTATGTTTCAAAAGCTGTAGTGGGAATCTTGGGGCATGGTGGAGGATCTGTAGCAAGCTATACAGTCTGGATTGCAGTCTGACCTAGTGTTAGTTGCACCGGGGGTATTTCAGACACATTCTGTTGGGCAAGTAGCCTGGTGGTGTGAATATCCTTGGTGAATATGGACACTTCTCCACCTTTTTTGTTTTGCTCCTGGTTTGGTGGCCAACAGGTGTGGTGAGAGCTGTATCTGGTATTGCAGGGGTGTTCTCTGGAGCCTTGGATCAGGTCTCTGTTACTGCACAGATATCAATGTTCTCCATTTTTATGAGTGCCTAGTGACTGTGAATGGCCACAAAAACATTGATCCCTACACACACACACACACACACACACACACACACACACACACACACACAGTTTCACAGTTACCATGTCTGGAAATAGAACTCCTACCTAACTAGTACATCACACTACAGCATTATGCAGTTATAGGACACTCCATGCAGTTTATAGAGCTACTCCTTTCCCACAGGTGTATTTCAAAGTGAATGACATCAGCAGCCCTGCCAAAATAGGGCATTTGAAATTGTAGTGAGTGTGAATGGCCTCAAAAGCATTGATCCCTATACAGACATGCACACACACACACACAATTGCCATGTCTGGGATTAGAAGTCCTACCTAACTAGTACATCACACTATAACATTACACAGTTAGAGCACACGCCATGGAGCTTATAAGGCTATTCCTCCCCCAATGGTGTATTTCAATGTAAAAACATCAGCAGGCTTGCCATAGTAGGGCAATGGGGAGTGCAGTGTGTGTGTACGGGCCATAACCCATTTATCTGGAAGCAGACACACAACACTCAGGCACACACAGGTTTATATTCAACAGATATGTGTATACAACTGCTAGATGACTACTGACTTGTACAGTCATTTTACACAGTTAGCACAAACACCACAGACACCATAGTCCTGAGGAATACCAGTGGCAAATGCATACAGTGATTGACATTTGCACACCATGTGGTTTTAGTCAATTGGATGTGTGCTGGGTGGGTCAGGCCTCATGATCGGAGGCTCTTTGTCCTTGTCTGTCACTCTCTTCCACACATCTATGTATGTGTAATTTTGGCCTATTATAGTGTTTTGTCCTTGGATATATGTGTGTATTCATATCCAATGTGTGTGCAAAGCATGACTGGTTTGTACTGAGGAGTGTGTGCACAATCATCTGTGACTGTCAGATATGTATAGGCCACTGTTGTTGCCAGACATGGGTTTCATTTCTATAAGTGTGTGAGCATGCCCAGTATGACCTTTCAGTATCTTGCTGTCAGACATGTGCTTCGTTTCTCTATGTGTGGGAGCATGCCCAGTATGACCTTCTGTATTGAATATGTGAATCCATTCCAGGTAGGTTGTACTCCGGTGCAGGCTTTTGTGTTCTACACCTACAGCTAGCAACCTGTTTCTGTGGGATATCTGCAGATCGGTTGACAATATGGGGTCAAAATGGGCAAAGGATAGTGGGTTACTGTAGGTAATTGTGTCTGTGCTGCTTCTGCTACATGATCTTGGTGTTAGCAGAGATATTCAGACATATGTACTGTTTTACACTGTGAAGTTTTATGTCATCAAGTACTGTCAGGTATACATATTTGCTTGGAGTAATGTCCTAGGGAACACAGGGTGAATGCACCTGTGTCCAGTATTGTAGTCTGCAGCTTACATATTCTTGCACAATCATGCCATTCTAGAGGGAAAGCTGCAGACACTCGCTACTGGGTCTGTGCAAATGGTTCAGCACCTTGGTACAGTGGTGGCTGAGGATCCCATGCTTGTATATCCATCAACGTGACAGTATGGCCATATCTGCTGTGGCCATACCTCACAGCTGTACAGATTCAAACAGGTTACCCAGAGGCAGGGGTTATAATTCTGGACATTACCCCTTCACATTGTGGTTTACGAGTAGGTTTGAAGCCACCCATTCCTGTGTTTGCAGGCAGGGATAGTATGTGCACACGGCTGAGTTTCAGACTTCACACACACCATGTCGCCCATGCTCCTACCCCCCCCCCATTATTCTATCCTCTTCCAAACATTATGCAAACACTATCTGATAAGTTTCCTATAGTTATCACCTCATCCCAGCAGTAATTCGGTGTTGTTCCACAGTTCATGCAGTAGGACATGGTGGACGTGTTACTGGGATTTGTCCACATGGTCTTGCATTTGGGTTCTGTGGACTGTGTTATGTTGTTATTTGGGAGTCCATGACATAACATACATTGTCAGTATGGGTGAGACACAGGCCTTTGGCAGAGGACTGTAGGTCATTTGGTAGTGATGGAGGCCAGCTGTAGCAGGCCGTTGCATTGCGTCACTCCTACAGTCCCAGACTGCAAGACACTATATTCCCCTGGGGTGACAGGGTAAGTGTGCAAGGTGTTAATGCCAATACTTTCTGTCATTATTGATCCAGTTGTGTGGATGCTGGCAGGGTGTTGCTTACAGCTAGGGACACACCTGCATGGGACACCTGTTCTGCATGCTGCATTCTTTGGCTATTGCCATACAGTGGTGGGGGTCATATTGTACTCATTCCCAACAGCAGGGATAAGACCAGAGAGGTACCTGTGAGTGATAGTGGGGTGAGCTAGGTGCATGTGTGCTATGGACACTACTTGCATCTGACTCACAGATATGCATGTGGCATTCCACTTATGCTGGCCTGTGCAGGAACATCAGCTGGTTCTCAATACTTCATACCTGTGACCTTTGTGGTCTACCACTGTTTGGCCAGATGACATTGGTATTCCATACTACAAACCCAAATAATGTGCTGCTAATCTGTATGTGCAATTCCAAAGGTGTGTCCATTTGACAGTAACATATTATACACAGTCTGTCTGGGGTACTTCCCCCTGTGTACTGTTTGTATGTCTGGGCCCACATTAATGCCATGTCCATCTTTCAGATGGTGACAGATATTGCTTCCAAACATTTACTATGGCTCACTGCTGGAATGTGTTTTGCTGGGATGCATTGATTTTGGCACTGCAGTTGTGAGAACTTGGCCCTGTCATCGGCAGTACTGGCCAATGGCCACCAGGACAAACTTCACCATGCCTACATACTGACCACTCTCACACGATATACAACACACACCAACCTAACACATGCAGCCCTGCATATTGTACACATGCTACAGTCTATCCTGCTACTTTGGCCGGCTCATGTAATCTGTGCTCCACTTTTATTATACCTACACATACATGTTACTACATTTCTACATAGGATTGGGGGGACACACCTGACACTTGTACACATTTGCTATGACTGTACTGGTATTTCAGGTACTCCGTTTCATTCTGTATTCTGACCTATCATGCTGACTAGAGGCATATCAGTGTATTAAAGGTCTTAGGTTTGATTGACCTACGTTTCAGTTTCAGACTTCTTACCCTTCAGAACTAGAATCCCACTGCCTGACCTGTTGTAGTCTGTGTAGGTCTAGAGAAGGGATGTTCTCCATAGCCATCAATCAGAGGCCTTAGCAGAGCCTTTGTTTGTGTTTGTCTATACATGTCCTGCTGGCTGAGACTGTTGTTGGGTATGTGAGCCTCCCTGACTGGCATGTGTGTGTTCTATGGACACACATGTGGTCCAGCAGATTTCCTGCAGTGAGTTTTGTCACCTTGTCTAGTACTGGCTACTATGATGACACCAGTATTTGTTACAGATCTGACGCTGCCACTATAGGTGTCTACTATCTTCTGGAATCCCATTCAGCCACCCGATTCCCTTACATGCTCACATCCATACCATACATACAAGTAACAACACATACTACTCCACTCGGCAATTGATAGGGAGAGTGACTTATCTTGTGGCTGTGCCAGTATTGAGGATGGTGCTGGAGGGCTGACTATGTCAGATGCACATAGTACACTCCCTATACATAGTTAAGCACAGGTAGTGTCATGTTTGGCATCCCTTTTACTGTATGTGTGAGTCAGAGAGAGGTGTCATTCCCTGGGTTCCTACCATGTCAGTGTATGTGCTATGCGTTGCCTCTGTGCCATGGCCTGGACATACTGGGCATGCCTCCTTCTGCCTACTGGAGCAGGCTCAGGTTGTTCCTCCTCTGAGTCACTCTGTGCCTGTGATGGCCTTGGCAATGGTGGGGGGCTGTGTGGCCCTGCCCCATGCTGTTCCTGATGCAGCTGTTTCTGCAGGATCATATTGTGTAGCATGGCATATATGATGACAATTTGGGTACATGTAACTTGTGAGTACTGCAAGGCTCCACTGGATGTGTCTAGGCACCGGAACCATGACTTCAGCATCCCAAACACATGCTCTATTATGATTCTGGTCTGTGCATGTGCCTCATTATGGAGTTCTTGTTCGGGTGTGTGTGCATTTCTGATGGGTATCATCAGCCAAGGCTCCAGTGCATAACCAGCATCCCCCCACTAGGTGGCCTTAAGGGATGTCCCCACTGGCAAATCTCTGATATAGCTGTATCATATGCCAGATGTGGGAGTTGTGATAGCTTCCAGGGCAGCCAGCACACACATTCATTATAATGCCCTGGGCATTGCACATGACCTGGCAGTTGATGGAAGGAAAGCCATTGTGGTTGATGTAGAACCTACCCCGCTCACCGGGTGGTGCTTTGATGCATGCATGCAGTCTATAGCACTCACTACCTCAGGGTATTCTGCTATTTGATGGAAGAGATGCAAATTGCTGGTCAACGCCTCACAGCTGTTGTGGAAATATATGTGCTCACCGGCATGTGCTGACATGGCATCCAGGAACTGGTGGAGTACCCTGGATGCTGATGTCTGTGAGATCCCCATGATATCCCCAGTTGGCCTTTGGAAGGTACCTGTGGCTAGTATTCTTAGGCCTACACATACCTTAGTATCCACTGGGATGGGTTCCCCTCTGTTGGTTCTGTGTGTGAGGTGTGGCCAGCATAGCTCAACAATTGGCTGTAGGAGGTCCCTGTCCACCCTATAGCACTTCACTATCTCCAGCTCATGTAGCCCCTGCTAGGTTACCCTGGGTCTGTACACTCTTCTCCTTCTCCTCACTGTGGGTTGGTCAACAGTATGTTAATCCTCACCACCCTCAGCCTTTTCCACATGCTGATTTATGATAGCTGCTGCAGCCCCTATCATTTTGTTGCTTTTGTTTGGTAAAATTTTCCTGCTTGTGTACACCGGTGGTGTAGAGTTTGTGGGGAAAACCAGAGGGAAAGGTGTTTGCATAGTTTATATTGGTGTGCTGGGCTGAGATGGGCTGCTGCTTGTGTAATTGGTTGATTCTGATACATTTCACCTGCCAGCTATGCTAGTTCTCCATGATTACCTTCCTACTGCTGTTTTCCCTTCCCATTACCTTCCTGTTTAAGCCCAGGGGCATGCCGCACAAACACAGTGCTCAGATGTGCATGGAGCTGCTATTTACTGGTTTATTTATTTTTTTCTTTAAAACATGGTGTGCAGCCCGCACACCTGCTTAGGCAATGTAAAGAGTGCTTGGCAGCTTCAGACACACACCCTTACTTAGCTCTGCTAAGCTAAGGGCAAACCCGAGCCACAGGCCTCCAATAAGCTTACAGTATGCCTGACACACCCCTCTATGATGTCAGCTAGCTCTTAGACTTGCACCATGGTCTTCCTGCACCTACACAGTTGGGTGCAGGCTAGCCATGAGGGGTATCTGGGATTCAGTATCATTCCCCTCATTTGCATATGATTGCCTGCTAATGCCTAGTTAGAAGTCTGACACTGAGCCTTCCCCCTTAGCAACCACTATTCACTGGCCATGTTGTCTTCTGCCTGCCATTGAGTATAATGGCAAAATTGTGATTTTGGATAGAATGCTTATTTCAAGTTTCTTTTTTATTTTTGGCCTAATCCCATTTGCACGCTGCTGCCCTATGCTTAAACAGACAAAATTGGCTAAAAAAAAAAATAAAAGTTTTTTTTTTTTGCAACTATTTTCCATGCCAGTGGCCATATATTTGGCCATTGGCATGCTTTCCATGTTATATACACCCTTTATTTGGAGCTGTCATGGCTTCATTTTGTAGTTTGCAGAAATGTACTCGGTTACTAACTGATTACATTTCTCCAGATTACACTAGTCCTGCACAACCAGCTGCCAGCTTTCTGGATCACAAATTCACCTCATTTGCATGATTTTCACCTGCAAATGGGGTAATTTGCATACATGAGCTGTGTCCATGCAGGAATAGTGCAGGAGTGTGTGCACATCCAAGGAGCTTACTCCTGGATCGCACGGCATCCATATCACCTGCAACAGCTCTTGCACTAGTCCTGCACGCCGTGCAAAGCTTGTTGAATCCTGGGGCTTATTTCTGACTTTAACAGAACTTGCTGGAGAGACAGACTCATATCCCAAAAGCTGCCTTGTCTATGGAATAAACTTCCCATCTTCATAAAACAAAGTGCGTCACTCACTTTCTTCAGAAAGAATTTGTATAGATAGATGGGGAAACCATAAATTCACTCCTAGGGTACTGCTCATGTCCCTTATGGACACAGGTAGCCTGTAAAATGACTCAGGAGTCCAACATCCAAAAACCTGCTACCCTGATACTACCCCATCAAATATCTTGGCAATTAAGATATAATACTTTCATATCCTGGGTATTATTGGCTAGGCTTGTAAAGGTTCTTGTGCCATTAGCCTAGTAATCACCTCTGCCTAAGGTACAATATTTGATTCTGTCCGCTTTCATTTGCCTACTTTGCCATTCTATGCAATTCATCTAACCAAACAGTTTTCCTGAGATGATCCTGAAAAGAGAGACCTTTGTCCAGTGGGCTTATCTAGTTAACAACTGTTCCTCATAAAATCTGTGGTTTTCTGGATTTTTGTAATCAGTGAATGATTAAATTCACTAAATAATGACAGGCATTTGAATTTCAGACTTCATATTCTTCAGAAAATACATGGTAACACAAAACCTTTTATTCTAGCAATTTTCTAAGTTTATAAAATCAGTATTTGAAATCTGTCCCTGTTTTGGGGCTGTATTCACCCATTATTGGCTTTGTCCAGTGTTTTTGTGCTAAGAGGTTGGGAGCTATGGTGAGAACTGAATTCACTGAATATGTTTGGGGCTGTATTCCCCCATTATTGGCTTTGTACAGATGTTTTGTGCTAAGAGGTTGAGAGCTATGGTGAGAACTGAATTCACTAAATGATCACCATTTAAGTTTCAGTTTTCCTGTCTTACTAGAAACAGTTAATTTGGCATACTGGCATGTTACTTTGACTGTAGCGCACAGCATCCTGGGTTCAAGACTTGGCAGTGAAATGTATGGTGGTAACACATTTTAGTCTAGCAACTTTCCAAGATTATACAAGCAATGTTTAAAATGTGTCCCTGGTTTTGGGGATTTTGTCCCCCCCCCCCCAATAAAATTTGGCTTTTTCCAGATTTCTTGTGCTGCAAAGTTGAGAGATACAGTTGAGTGCTGAGTGGATTTTACAAGGAGCTGAGAGCTTCAGGGGAAGAGAAGTTTAGTGCTGCTTATGCTGAGTCTGCTTGCATTGTTAATAGCATAACAGGTTGAATACTTATTTTTGATGCAGAAGGCTGTGGGTTCTACTCCCACATTATGTAGATGCATTGCTGATACTGTACTGTGTTGTACTTTTAAAGGGGGTGGATGCTGCAGTCCTGGGAATGTCCTCTTTGGCTAGATTCCTAGTAACTATGAACCTGTTATCAGTTTGCTATCCATTCCCTATTGCAATATTACTAGCTTATCATTTTTTAATGTAACATAGGAAATTTATTCCTCAAGGGCAACAGGCACTTTACTTGTAGATGAAACAATGAAATATAAAGTTGTTTGCTAACAGCAACCTCTTCATTAGTTACAGATCTCTTTAATGTGGAATTATTTACATGCCTTTTACTTCTATAGATATTGTGCATATTTACTGATACGGTGGATTGTAGAAGTTTGAGTAGACTTTTATGATGGAAATGTTCTGAACTGGGCAATTTTGTCATTACTGGTGCATGCATTTTAATTGTTTACTGGAAAAATGTTCAAAACAATAAATTTAAAATGCCCTCTAACAACTGTACTGTATTACACAAGGAATATAATTTAATACAATTAGGAAGGTGTATCAAATAACACATATATGTTTTGTGTATAAGGGGCCTATGATTTGAAAACAGCCCAAAGTTAATCTTTATCTGCCACTGGCAGATGCATTTTCTTTGAATGTGGGTTTCAATGCTGTTTCAATGAATGTGAGTTTCAAGGGCAGAGAAGTTTTAATGCTAAGTCTGTTTTCATTGTGAGACTGAATTGCTTTGTTTAGCAGATGTCTATTAGTGTTTGTACTGTAAAATGTAAAATATAACTTTTAAATGAAATTCAAATCATCGCAGAAGTAAAGCAGTATGCACATTACAGTGTCTATAGTAAATGGGGCAAAATAGACAAGTAATGGGACATTGGAATGGCTGCAGGGGGAGGCCCCATTCAACCATGATTTTGTGAGGAGGAAGGGCGGCAAACTCAAAGACAGCCCTGTCTGAACTATACTCTCAGCTGTCCAGATTTTCACAGAATGAATAGATTTTTGCTTCTTATTTTTGATTTGTTATTCATAAACTTTGTGATTTGCTGGCAAATCATTTAGGAATGAAGTCACTAAATAATGACAGACATTGAGTTTTAGACTTCATACACTTCAAAAAAATGCATGCTAAAGCAAGACCTGTTATTCTATCAACTGTTTAAGTTTATACAAGAGCAATTTTTAGTACTGTTTGTTTGTTCCCCCAATATATTTGGCCTTGTCCAGATTTCCTGCGTTAAGAGGTTGAGAGGTACATACAAATAAATCACTTTATACAATTAGGTATATCCAAACCTTTCAACTGTCCTCAATTTTGGCTCAAAATGTTGCTCTCCCCCTAATAATCCCACCGCAAATAGCAATTTTCTAAGAAAAAGTGGAGGGTTTACAATTAATAAATAATTGCAATGATCAGAGTTATAGATTACTTTTATTTCAGAAATGCATGTAGATTCTCTTATTTTGTCAGCTACTAAACTTAACAGTACTAATATTAAAATTGTGTCCCTTTTTGACAGGTTCCCAGCTGTATTGTGTGGCTATTTTATATTTTTGCATCACATTTTTGGTCCGTTTTCTCTAAAATTGGAGTTTTCTGGCAAATTAGTGGCAAATCATTAAAGATTGAAGTTAGAAAATAATGACAGGCATTTGAGTTTCAGATTTCATACCCTTCAGAAAATTCATACTAATGCAAGACCTACTATTCTATTATCTTTCTAAGTTTATAAGAGCAATATTTAAGAATTGTTCTAATGTTTGGCCTTTTGTCCCACTTCTGTTTATGGCTTTGTCCAGATTTCTTGCTCTGAGGTTGAGAGTATGACAAATGTGTCAGGGCCATCACTGTCAGCCAGAGACATTTCAAATTGTGACATACTAGTTGTACCCCACTCCCCCCATGTAGTGACTCTGGATGTGTCCAAGCAAGGCAAGGAGCAGTTATGCAGTGTAAGTGTGCAAAGTACCCCCCCATCCAAGGTAGACACAAGTACTACAGTGGCTTTTCATCTGTCCTTGATTTTGCAGAATGTTCTGGTTTTCTGTCATATTTTTGTACTGTTGATTTATGCTTCTTATTATTAAGAAAATGCATGTTATTGCAGTGCCTGTGCTCTGTGTTTAAGTAGCAATGCTTTAATGACCATCAGGTAAGCTTGTCAGAGATTGTAAGATGCAAGTAAGCTTTAATAAGCATACTATTAAAGAATGATCAACATTGAAAGCCTTTTTGTGGTTGCCATGCAAAGAATATTTACATAACTAGATAATGTCATGTAGCCAATGCATTTAAATATTTTTTCTTCTCCACTGCATTTTGTCTTGATTAGACTCTCATAATGATGGTTTGGCTCCCTGGGCAGCGTATTTAATTAAAGTCCCAGTTTTTATGCTTTTGAGCATAGCCCGCCCCTTTCTAGTTGGCCACACTCCTTCCCAATTGGCCCCACCCATTCAGATGTCTCCTGCAGCCACCCCTCCCCCTTTAATTTGAAGTCACCAGCCACCATTGCAAAATATGCCCCTGGCCCTGGTAAGAGAAATTTATCTCTGGCTAATTGATACAAGGTCATGAAACACTACAGTATAAAGCACTATGGCCTGATACAGTGATAAGAGATCAATACCAAAGAGAGGTAAGTTTGACAGCTGCTGTAAAATGATTGCTACTATAAAAATGTGAAGTGGTGAAAAGCAGTCCAGTATTTTCTTAATGGCAGACCTATAAAGAAACAATATGACTATTGTGTATGCTGCAAATCAGGACTGTTGAAATGAAAGTGTTGAGATGGCTGGTTGAATTCCATGACTGAACATTTTTTGGGAAAAGACCTGAAAAAAAGTTTTCTTTTCTGAAGCAAAACCTTGGAAATTGATAAAGAAAGAAGTCAACCTTCTATGAAGGCTATCAGAGTAAATTGACTATGCTGTTAGTTCCAACAAGAAAGGACCAGCAAGACAAGGAGAGATCTATCAACACAGAAATGGCAATATATTTTCATCCAACTATAGCTTGTCAGGAATGTAGAGCTGACAGTCTTCTGGTTGTATTTCTTCATGCCATTCTGTGTTGCTGAGTCTAGCAGTTTCTTTTTTTTTCCAATAATTTTTATTTTCATTTTACATTTATATAAATCACAATCGTTTCCATTCTTACAGCATGACCATAAGTGAGTGTTATACATTGTCGTCAATATAGTAACATAGGCCATAAAACATATCTATTTACACTATATACAGAGATGCTTTTTCAGTCAATTCCATTGTTATAAAAACAACACATACAATAATGATTTCAAGTCTATAGCTTTGCTGTGTGATCGTGTGTATATTTTTAGGTTCCTTTGTACCTTGTTACTATGTAGTATGTATGATGTTTTATGCTAATATGATGATAAATGTTTGTTCCCAAATTTCTCGGGCTTTCATATTTTTGTTTCTTTTATCCATTACTATTTTATGGGCTAAAAGATGTTTTATAGCTATTTTTTTGAATCCCTCCCAAGATATATTTGTAGGGTCTAACCATTTGAGAGCTATGTATAACTTCATTAGTAAGAAAATTACTATAAGTATATTCATTTGTTTTCCTGATATGTTAGATGGGCGAATATGTAGAAGGGTAAATTCCCATGTTAGTGTTGATGTTTGATATCCCATTTTTTGCAGTTGTATCTTGAGGGAATTCCAGAGTTTGTACACACATTTGCAACTCCAAAATATATGCATTAGGTCTGCTACTAGGTCCTTGCAGTGTGGGCAGTATGGTGATTTTTGATGCATTGAATTTCTGGAGTATTGCGGTTGTGAAATATGCATTATTATTTATCATGAGCTGCGTGTATGACCATTTTTTAAGGGGTATTCTTTTCAGTGTTAGATTGATTGCATGACTTATTTGCTGGTCATCTATGTATGGTTTTAATTTTCTCCAATAGTTGAGAAAAGTAGGTCCTTCTGAAATCTGATTTCACCTATAATTTTATATGAGTTAGATATTGTTTTCCTTGTTGTAAGAATAGTCTTCCAAAGCAGAGTTCCATGTCACAATTAAGTATAGTAAAGTTTTGGAGGTTGCTGGAACACAACTCTTTGATTTGTCTTAGAATTATTATATATGATTTGAGTAGATTTAGGTTACTTCTCATTTCTTGGGTTGTACAGTTAAGGTATCTATAGATATCTTGGATTATTTTGTCCTTTAATCGAGGAAAAGAGTCAAGGTCTAACATCTTGATATTTATTTTTAGATTTGGATTTTTATGAAGAGGTTGTAGTGTTACCATAGCTTACCCAAGGTTTAAGGAATGAAAGAGTTTTTGTGTTATATTTATAGAATGTTTTATCTATAATGTTGTAGGTCTGTAAATCTTTTTTGTTTAAAAAGGGAAACACTTTGGGATTAATGCCTGGTGCTTTAATGTACCTATAGAGTATTATCACCCAAGGAGGTGAGCACGTTTTCATTGTCAGGTTATGTCCTGCTATTCTCAATATTCTGTTAGTGTTGATAATAGAGTAATATGTTTTAAAATCTGGCAGGTTCAGACCACCTTTGCTCTTGGGAAGTGTTAGTTTCTGATACGAGATTCTGTTTTTTTTTTTTTTTTGGGTTCCCATATGAATTTTGCTAGGAAGGTATGAATTTGTTTGAAAAATTTATTATGTATAGTTATGAGTCTAGCAGTTTCATTTGATACAATGTAGCATCTGAAGTCAGCAGGAGCCAGTGAACAGGAAGTTCTGCAAAGCTGATTTCCAGAAAACCTGCCAGTAGCTTTCATAATTGCTTTCTGTCATGTGCAAACCCAGGAACAAAAGAAGGAAGCAAAGGCTTTTTTTTCCAACTAGTGGTCTAATGGATAAGGCACTGGCCTCCTAAACCAAGTCATCTGGGGTGATTTGGCATAATGTTTAAAGCCTTCACTTTATAGACACAAGGTACAACGTTTGATTCTAACCTTGGTCTATTAACTAGGGTTAAAGTACTCCTTCTGTGCATTTAGCCTAGTGATCATCTTTGAACCTGTAAGACTGCTATACACAGAAAGAAAAAAGACCATTTAAGATATGAACTTATTAAAACATATTCCACAAAATAGGTCACTAAATCTATGTAAGTGGGTACAAATTAGTTCAGCATCAACTTACCAAAACACACTTCAGAACATGAGACAATGAATTAATGCAAAAACAAATTATAGGTTCATAGGTAGGTACTAGGCTATCTGCCCAAGGGCATTTATAAGCCTAGCCAGAATGTGTTGGCTTTCGCCTCCCTTTTAGATTAGTTTCCTGAGCCTCTGTCCAGCAGGGCCACTGAAGTGATCCCAGGGGTAAATTTCCGATTTCCGATCCACTCGTCAAGATTTCTCTTGAAGAGAGTCAGTGAGGGGCTTTGCCTAAAATAGATTGGGATTCTATTCCACAGCAAGAGAAGTCTCTGGGACAGGAATCTATCCCTCCAGCATGTCCTATTTATTGTTGTGCTGAGGTTTAAAACCCTAGAGCGTGTGGCTCTAAGAGATTTGGTTTTCTTGAGGTGGAGCATGTCCATTAATTCTGGGTTAGACATGGCCTTGTACATCAGGCAGAGATCACCTCTGAGTAGGCAGTAAGCAACCAAGTAGAGCTGGAGTTTCTTTAGTCGAGCTGCATAGGGCATCTGTCTGAGGCCCTCGATCCTCTTGGTGAGGTACTTCTATGGTCTTTCCAGCTGTTGCAGGTGTCATGTAAGGTACATCCCAAATGGGGCATTGTACTCTATTATGGGCCTGATGAGCAATGAGTAGAGGGGCATAATAACCTCTCTTGATCTAGATGTGAACCCTTTTGTGATTAGGTGGGCTACATAGAAGGATTTTCTAACCACTTTGGCAATGTGATTATCAAAGGAGAGGTTGTTATCTACTTGGGTCCCCAGATCCCTAATTACATCTTCCGTACTTAGTGGATTACCACCTATGTGGCAGTTCATGGGCACTTTGTTTTTCCCAAAGGGGATGACTATGCACTTTTTGTCATTTAGCTGAGGCCATGATTCTGACACCAGGTATTCGTCTCCGTGAGACCCTTCTGGAGGATGTCTGTGTCAGCAGGAGAGTCGATTATGGCCCCAAGTTTGCAATCATCTGCGAACTTGGTCAGCCATAGTCCTCCCGTGCTTGCCTGTACCTCAGAGAAGTATATACCAAACAGGAGGGGTCCCAGGACTGAGCCCTGTGGGACACCACTTGTAACCGGTTTAGAGTCGGACATAGCACCTGCAACTCTGGCTATGAGAGTTCTATCCATGAGCCAGTTGGCAACCCATCTCATGACATAGGGGTTAATGTTCAAGCTGGTAAGCTTACCTATAATGCCAGAGTGGGGAATGGTGTTGAAGGCCTTTGCGAGGTCCAGGTAGGCTGTGTGGACTACCTTTCCCTCATCTAAGGCCTTAGTAACTGTTTCAAAGAAGTCAACTAGGTTTAGGAGGCAAGATCTGCCTTTAACAAAGCCGAATTGGGGAGGGTCCAGTGTCTGGAGGTTCCCAATGTCTCTGTTAATGAGTTTCATGATGATGCATTCCATAGCTTTGCAGACCAAGCTAGTCAAGCTTATAGGGTGATAGTTCCCAGGATCCGTTGTGGCAACACCTTTGTGGAGTGGGATAACTGTTGCTGTACGCCATTCTTTGGGTACATAGCCTGTGGTAAGGCTGAGTTTGAACAGTGAATTTAGGTGAGGGGTAAGTTCATTTTGGAGCTCGTGTAAGACGTAGCCTGGGATACCGTCTGGTCCCATTGATGCTGTGTTTTTGGCTTTGGAAAGGGCTGTTTTCAACTATGTGTCTGTGATATCTGGGGCTGTACATTCTTCTGGGATGGACACTGGCCCTTTTGGGGGTGAGGGGGGGTAAAGTTTGCACTGAACCTGTCAGCCAGGATGTTGGCAATGTCAATTGGTTCAGTGTATGTTTTGCCATTTTGCACTAACTCAGAGCAGATCTGAGAGTTGCTACCTAGATTCTTGACATAGCTAAAGAAGGCTTTGTGATTATCTTTAGAGTCTTTGGCAATTTTTTTTTCGAAGCTGGCCTTGGATGATTTTATGAGGGATCATAGTTTCTTGCTGATACTGATCAGGGATGCCTTCTTTTTTGGGGATTTTGCTCTGTCATGTAATAGTTTCCTCCTTCTGTTGTATAGCTTATTTATGGCCGGGGTCCACCAGACTGGTTTCCTCTTTTTGAAGGAGTGAGTCTTGGTTTTACTTGGGATGGCTCGATCCATGCATTCCTGTAGGTGCTCATAGAGTGCATTTGTAAAGGATTCTGCAGTTTGGGCAGCATTATCCTTTAGCAAGGGGGCTTTGAAACTTTCCACCTCAGTCTTGAGAAGTGTGAAGTTTGCTTTTGAAAAGTTTTTTTACAGTGGTTTCCTTGACTGGGGGTGGGGTTGGGTTAGACGTGATAGTTATAATTTTATGTGTGTAGAAAAGATATCCTAATTTAGTTAACTTAAAACATATCACCGTTGCTGACAGAGCTAATAATCTCTATCAGATGTATGCTAGCTATTTTAGCCATCAAACATGTAGCAATAGGTCTAGATCATAACAATCAGCAAATAAGCCACATTTCCTCTTTTTTAATTTTTGTTTGAAAAACTATGCAATGTCGTTGAAAACAAAGGACCCCGTAACTGCTAATATATATTAATACACTAACCTTCTGTTGCTATATCTGTAGATGTTCTGATTCTGACTGCCACTTGACATATTTCAGTCTTTGGTGTATCATAAACATTCTAATTCTTCCTGCCACTGATATATTTGAATCTTTAGTCTATATGTGAAGTCAAGTGTCCAAATAACATGTAAATGAATCACAAATAACAGCTGGGTTGTATTGGTATTAGTGAAAGAATTAGCAAAGGAGTTTAAACCTGAAGTTTTCAAATTATACCTGGTAGCCATGAGATGAGACACGGAAATGAATGTCAAGAATACTAGCGCCTTGTCTATGTAAAAGGAACCTGTCCCAGGCAGGCCTCAATAAGAACTTGTATTTTAAATTCATATCTGATAGCTACAAGTGACTGATGTAGTCTAGGCAGAACTGGAGGGATGTGAGCACACAGCAATGCCTCAGTAATTATTTGCTCTGCCACAATCTGCAGTATTTACAAGCAACCTCATTTACCACTATCAAATTCTAGGCAAAGTGTATTCCACTAATATAAGCATTCTAATAACAGGAGCTTTTTTTGTTTGGCGATGTCTTATTCAGGTGATACTCTGTAGGACAAACAAAGTTTCTGACAGCGGCCTTCCCCAGGCGATGATTATGTATAACACCAACGCTTTGCATATATCACATATGTCACATGTATTTTCTTAACGACAGACCTATAAAAAAAAAAAAAATATATATATATATATATATATATATATATATATATATATATATATATATATTGCCCCTGACATAATAAAAGGTTTAATATGCAAAGTACTCGATGGTCTCAAGGTGTCATGAATAATCAGTCTCAGTCTTACATGAATGGTGCCTGTAAAAAAGGACTGAATTACAAATAATGTAATTGCACTATGAAGTTTAAACCACCTCTCCTGCCTAATACACTTTAAATGAATAATTAGTTTCATAGGCTAAATCCATTTAATTTAAAGTAACTGTATAATGTAAATAAACTTTGGGAGTTGTATTACATTTTGCATTTTAACCATGACTATAACATCTCTTTAGCTTAACTAGTTTGCATTTCTAATGACAAGAGTTCTGAAATGCTTACTACTTTTCATATGTTATCTAACATTCCATAACACCTCACAGCAAGAGGTTCTCCGGTTCAATTCATGGCTGGGGTGCCTTCTGTGCAGAGTCTGCATGTCCTCCTTGTGGTCGTGTGGGTTTCCTCCCACATCCCAAAGACATGCTGTAGGTGGATTGGACACTCTAAATTGGCCGTAGGCATGAGTGCATGCATGTCTGTGCCTTCTGTGGAAGGTTGAGTGCTGGGCTGGCAACTCGACACTGTAAAACTCCACTGCCAGTCATGAGCGGACAGGTGATCCGCTGTGGCGACCCCTAACCGGGAAAAGCAGAAAGAAGAAGAAAAAGATTTAACATACCATAACAGCTTCCTACTGTTTAAATAGTAAGAAATAGCCTCAGACCCTATGAGAATTATGCAGTTTTGTTGATCTCATTAGCTATGTATCTTGGCCACTAACTGCTAACATTAATATATTATAGTATGCAGCCATAACTACCCAGAAATCAGCTGATAGTGAATGAAACATTAACCTGCATTGTTAGAGGGAGGGATGGAGGAAAATCTGCATACAAATAAAAAAGGGTATCTCCTGAATACTTATGCTAATATCTACTGTTATCACACATATACTATGAGTGAAAGACAATATTGTGGCTGTTTGGAGGAAAGAGCAGCTAACCTGTTCTCTAACTTAAACAACAAACCTTAGAGGAAACTCAAAGTCCTCAGCAATACAGTGGTTCTAACCTGAGCTTGTCCAACAAATAAATGGAAAATTTCTTAGAATTTCTTTTATGACCATTTGAACTCGAGGTTCTGAAATATATTGGTGCAAAGTCTAAAACAACACCTACATCAACACGTACAGTCCCATCTCATGGAGCCTCTACTTCTAAGCCCATAAGGCAAGCCACCACACAATCCAGCATTCTAGTCATTGGAGAATCCATTGTGAGACACACTGATGTCCCTCTCACCAGGCTGAGTAAGGAGAAAGTCAATGGTCAGTTGTTTATCAGGGGCTAAGATGTGCCATATAATGCATGCACACAAGTCATTTGACCACAAATAATAGTATGACTCAATCATAGTCCAGGTGGGTGTAAATGACCAGAGACATACCTCCCTACGAAGAGAGACATCACGGACCTCTCAGAAGATGTGTCCCAGGCTGGTATGAGCCTAGCATTCAGCAGCATTTTATCTTCTGCAAGGATGATGCCACAATACAAACAAAAGATGACTCACTTTAATAATTGGCTTAGTTTCTGGTGTCATTCTAATGGAGTGCAATATTTCTCAGCATGGGAGGAGATGAGATGGTCGACAGAAGATGCTGCTTTGCTAGAAATGGTCTGTGTGATGACCGTGCCCTGGCCCAGCAATCAAGGAGCTTCAATCCTCACCACTAACACCAGGGAGGTCGTCTCCTAGAAGAGGAAAGGATAACTAATACACACAGTAAAGTACAATTTCCCTTAAGTGCACGCAGAGATCACAGTCAGTCTGGGGCTGGTTGCTCCCTTGCTCACCAGGTCCCCAATAAGACTCCCCACTGGCACAGCTATAGGGTCCAGGTCTCAGCCTAACTGGGCAAGCTAAAACCTCCAGTACCCTCTCTGTCCAACCAGTGCTTCGTGTCCCTGCCAAGTAGCTGACACAACACACACACACTTTGAGATAAGTATTTATACAACTTCACAGACACTCCTGGGAAAGGCTGACACAGATTCTCCAGCTGTGCCCCTTTACCAAGACTATACAGTAGTAATTACTGCTACCACCCAGTTAATAATATCAGCTGCTAAAAGGCCCTTAAAAGGGTGTCCAATTATTACTGTGCAAAATTAATATCCAATGGTAATGTGACTATTCAGTCTAAGGCTTATTGGAAGGGCTTAGACAGTAAATTCTATAAATATATAATGTACTCTAAAGCATAATTTATTTCTAAACAAACCAGCCACAGGTAGAAGGTTTTAAAAATATTTAATAATAAATAATTAAAACACAAGACAAAACTACTACACCACAGAGATATCTAAGAGTTCACAGATCACACTGAAACTTAAAATAATACAGTAGGACAGGTCTGATTTCAAAGAAAAATATCTAATTAATCTTTACTAGCTTTAGCTATTCCTACAAGAACTCATAGTGCTAAAACTTACATGTGAGCACAAGGCAGAGTGCTGATAAGGTAGATGTCCAGATCAAAATGCTCTCCCCAGTCTCTCTCCGAGACACAGTTTATATAACATCACTAACAAACATGTCTCTGGGTCTGCCACAGATTACATCATTTTGAGTTAGTTTACATTACACCATTTCTTTGACATTTAATAGAAACTGCATTATTTTGCAAGCTAACACCTGCACAGGAGAATACAACACTAAAAGGCATTTCACATATACACTCTAGCAATTATTCCTTAGTTAACACAATAGACAGAATGTCTTCAGCCAGCCTGACCGGAACCAACTTTAAAGATCAAAGAATGTCATAAAATCATTTCAGTTTCAAAAGACACATTTGAAAGGCTTGACTTAGTTTTTCTTTACAGTAAGGGGGCAATGTTGTAACAATCTTAAAGTTTACATTTTACAGTGTTTTTCTTTCATTTAGAAACACACGCCTGTATTTTACATTTATTTATACATTTGATAGAATTATATATCAAATTATATTTGACTAGGCTAGCAGCCTTCGTCTGTCTCTCCCCAGTCGTCACAGTCTGTGCCTCTCTCCCATACCTCTCAATCTCTTAGAGTAAAAAATCTGGACAAAGGCATGCATAATGGGAGACAAAGGCTCAAAAATAGGGACAAATTCTAAGTATTGCTCTTACAAACTTAGAAAGTTGATAGAATAACAGTTTTTGCATTAGTATGAATTTTATAAAAAATATAAAGTCTAAAATTCAAATTTCTGTCATTATTTTCTGACTTCAATCCTCAATGATTTGCCAGAAAACCACAATTTTTGGCAAATTCAATCCCCTTTCAGTCATAGCCTAACCACAGGCTTTGTTCCTGCGGAATGGAGAAAAGGAACAGTTATTCCCCTCTACAAAGTTGGCCTAGCAACAGAGCCAGGGAATCACAGACCAATAAGCCTGACTAGCCTCATCTGTAACGCCATGGAACCTATTATTATGGACCTCATAAATAAAAACATAGGCAACCTCCAAACCCTGGATCTGACCCAATTCAGCTTCGTCAACAGCAGATCCTGCCTATTAAATCTGGTGGACTTCTTTGAAAATGTGACCAGGGCCATTGACCAGGGCAAATCTGTAAACACACCATACCTAAACTTGGCAAAAGCTTTCAACACAATCCAACATTCACGCATTACCGATAAACTTAGCAAACTGAATGTAAACCCCTATGTTGTAAGATGAGTTGCCAACTGGCTCACAAATCAGACACACACTATCAAAGTGGGTGACTCCACATCAACCAGCAGACCCGTTACCAGTGGGGTGCTACAGGGGTCAGTCCTGGCCCCCCTACTCTTTGGTATATACTTCTCAGAAGTTCAAGTCAAAACTAAGGGGTTGTAGCTGAGCAAGTCTGTAGACGAATGTAAACCAGGTGCAATCACTGAATCCCCAGATGATGTCAGTATACTCCAAGAGGGTCTCATGCAGACCAACAACTGATGTATAATTCACGGTCTCAGACTGAATACAAATAAATGCATCATCGCTCCCTTTAGCAAAAACAATGTCCTTTCACACTATCAGACCAAAAACAATACCATAAGTACCCACGAAGTGGTAAGAGACCTGGAATCACAAGTTGACTCAACCTTAACTTTGACAACCATGTGTCTGCTGCAGTAGGGAAAGATTTCTACGTAGCACACGTGATTAGTAAAGGCATCACCTCAAGAGCAAAACAGGTTACAACCCCTCTATACTCGGCATTAATCCAGCCCATAACTGATTATAACTTCCCATTTGGCATGTACCGTATTAAGCACTCGCAGCAACTGGAGAGACCTCAAAGGTTTCTAACAAGGAAGGTCAAGGGGCTCTAGCATTTGCCTTACACAGACTGACTAAAGTCCCTGTCACTATACTCCTTGTCATATAGACTTCTTAGGAGAGACTTATGCCTGGCCTACAGAGCAATCCTTTACCTAAACCTAATGAACTTGCTGCATATCCGTAAATCAAACGGGAGTAGAGCTACCCTTTCCAGGGACCTAAATATGGATATGCTGAAGGGACAGATTTATCTCCCATTGACTGCTGCATCTTTGGAACAGGTTACCAAGTTATGTGAAACAGAGCAACTCTATGACACAGTTCAAGAAAAACCTGGATGAGTGGATGGGACACCATAAATTTTTACTGGGGATAGTGCCCACAACTCCCTGGACATGGGCAGTCACCACTAAATGCAATCTTGGGTATTGATTAGCATTTTCATGGTATTACATTGGGATGAAACATCCAGGCTTAAAATGATCTCCAGGTTGATAGCCTAGTAATCACTTATGATCCTGTGATCCTATGATCCTATGATCCTATGATAAAGAGACCAAAAATCAGAGGCAAAAGTGTGGACATTGTGTGAAAATCTGGACAGTTGAGAGGTATGCTCTCCCCTCTAGACTTTCAAATATTAGCTAAAACATTCTCCTCCCCCAAAGTGCCTTTTCTTAGGTAATGCCAAACTGAAAGTACTTCCGACATAGCAAATCAAAACAAAGAAAATCTAAAGGTATTACTACTCAATGCCAGAAGTCTAAATAAAAAACTCCACTCCCTAGAAGCCTACCAAAACTAAATTTGAGCTATGTTTGGACTTTCACACCAAGGACAACCACAAAGCATTCTTTATCTATGTCTGCAACCTCAAAGGCAATACACAATTGTGTGCAGAACTCATTGAAATGGAGCCACCTATACTGAACCAGACAAAGTAGCACTGATCATTGAAATTGCTACACCCAGTGACTACAGTGTCTTATGTACAGAGAGACACAAAGTCATAAAATACCAGGATTTGTGGGCAGAAACAAGGGTAATGTGAAAGAAGGATAAACAGACAGTTCCAATACTAGTAGGAACAGTGGGTCTTATAAAAAAGAATTTACAGTCGTACTTAGATATGTTACCGATACATGTAACTCTATATGAATTGCAGAAAGAGTCAATACTGGGCACATTATGGGTGCTGCAAATAGCACTTCTGGCTAACATCAAAGATTGAAACAATACTAATTTCATGAACTTTAATCATACTTTGACTTAGGAATGGGGTCCATTCCCATCATGGTGTTTGAAACCCAAAAAACTTGGTGAAATTAAAAAGGGAAAAGCCAGAACCTATAGCGAATCTACCGGCTGACAAATTCAGGTCCAACTTTACTCCTCTCTCCCCATCAACCTTCTCTCCAGAAATACCATCAAATATAATTACCCCTGCTATCACTAGGGTCCATAATGCAACCCAATTTGATTTCCTCAAGAGTAGGTCATGCTTACTCAACATGATGGACTTCTTTGAAAATGTCACCAAAGCAATGGATGAGGGCAAAATGGTTTACACTGCCTACCTTGACCTGGCCAAGGCGTTTGAAACAATTCCCCACTCGGGCATTGTTGACAATCTTAAGAGGTTTGGCACAGACTCTTATGTCAGCCAGTGGATAGCCAGCTGGCTTACAGACAGGACTCAGGGGAGTCCACCTCTACAAAGAGGCCAGTCATAAGTGGAGTCCCCCAGGAATTGGTCCTGGAACTACTTCATTTTGGCATTTACTTCTCTGAAGTCAAGGCCAACTTCAATGGTCTCTAGCTGACTAAATTTGTGGATGATTGCAAATTAAGAGCTGTCACTGAATTGCCCAGTGACACAAATGTTCTCCAGGAAAGACTGATACAGACAAACAACTGGTGCCAGAGCTGTGGACCAAAACTAAATGACAAGAAATGCATAATAGTATCCTTCAGCAAGTCATCCACCCATGGTAACTATCATAATAGAAACACACCCCTATAAGTTGACCCAGTAGTCAGGGACTTGGGGATACACATAGACAGTAATCTAGCCTTTGACCATCATGTGTCTATAGTAGTGAGAAAATCGTTTTATGTTGTGTAACTTATAAACAAATGTATCTAGGTCCAAGGAAGTCATTGTTCCAGTGTAGTCAACATTCATTGGACCTATTTTTGAGTACAATGCTCCTTTTGGTATGTAGCTAACCAGGCATACCCACCAATTAAAACGTCCACAGAGGTTCCTTACTAAAAGAATACAGAGTAAGTAACATATCCTATGCAGACCGCCTCAAGGCCTTATCCCTGTATTCTGTCTCCTACAGGCATTTGAGGTGGTGATCTATGTCTGGCATACAAGGCATTCCCAGACCCCACTCTGATAGACCTCCTTCATAGCCGCAAAACAAACAGCACTAGAATTACCCATTCTAAAGACATTAAACCTTGCCTGCAATATAAATAGTACTTGCTGGAGAGACATGTCTGTATCTCAGAAACTACCCCTTCTCTGGAACAGGCTCTCCATCCATGTGAAGTTGAATTGCTCCCTAACTCAATTCAAGTGTAACTTGGACAACTGGATGGGGAATAGGAAAGCCATTCCTGGTTTGACGCCCATATCTTTAATGGACAGAGGTAGCCTGTAAATGGTTAATCTTCCAGGCCCATGCTTACACTTATCAAGGGTACCAAAACCTGTTAGAGATTTAGGATGCATGGCTAGGCTTAAAAAGGCCCTTGTGGTCGTTAGCCGAGTAAACACCTTTGAACCTATAAGTAGCATTCTTTTTAAATAAACTATTACACCAGTTTCTTGACCCTATTTCTGAAGTTCTGATATTATACCCCAGCCATAATAAATGAATAAACAAACAAAAACATCTTACCACACCCATTCATCTGATAAGCTTCTTTCAGCCGGGCAAAGTCAGGTACCTGTAATACAGGAAAGGCAGTCAAGAGGTAAAGGATCTGTCATAAAAGCAGGGCCCCAGGCACTGGAACTCCCATTTACAAGATCTGCTTAAACAGTTACAATACTTGAAGAGGTATACCAGATTTTCCTTGGAAATAAAGAAAGGTAGAGACAGTCAAGGTGTAACAGATGGCTATGTTCATATATCAAGCAGCAACTGGTAATTTAGGACAGATAACAAGCAGTAATGTAGTCCTGATTGCCAAATGTCAAAGAAAAAAAAATATTTGCCAAATGTCAAAGAAAAGTAGTTGCTAAATGGCCATGACTTTGTTGTGGAAAATGCTCCATCTCAAAACTTTGACGTTACATTTATGTGCAGAAGGCCCATCACATCAAGACACTGAACCTGCCAAAGAGTAATATGACATCAAGTTATATGAAATAAAATACCTGGATCTAAAATAAGATAGCACATTGATTAAAATCTCAATACTTTGTGTCACACGGTGAAATACACAATGACAAGGCAGAATGAAAAGAAATGAAATGCAACACTATTAAATATATATATATATATATATATATATATATATATATATATATATATATGTATATATGTAATATTTCTGAGCAGTATACACAAGTAAAGTTATTATTGGTAACCAAAGTAATTCAAACTACCTGTGGTGGAGAATTCAACCCCCCCCCCAAACTGCTTATAGTATCACTTTCACAAAGCTATTAACATGGAGGCAAACGTTATATTTACATAAGGTACAGCTGAACATATGGTACCAGGATACAGATATACTACACTCCCTGACAGTGGTGGATTCTATTTATTGTCTGAGTCATGCTGCAGTCTATCAGTCTTTTCATATGGGAAGCTCGTAAAGAGCTGCCAAAATACAGAGCTGTAAAATATGAAGAAATACATGAATCATGCTAGGATAATTTGCAAACTCAGACTGCCCTGCTTAATCAATACCTGAAGCCCATGTTGTATATCTTGTGTCATCTGAGCTACGTAGCTCCAACAGTTCAAATTAAATTTATCTGTGCCATAGTCTTAATGAAATTGTGATTCTGAATGTGTGAAGTACATTTCTCTCTGGCCTAGACAATTTTATATAAAAAGCCTACAAGAAACACAATATTTAAAACAGGTATCATTTCATAAAGTACCAATAATAATACCTACCGATAATTATAGTCTGTATAAAAATTACCCTGCTCAGTACATGTCGCTGCAAAACTATGTATGTATTTATTTATTTATTCACGCATGTATATTGGGTTCATTGCACTAGTCGTGTTCTATTTTCAGGTCAAACAAGAAGTGGCAGTCACACTCATTGGAGTAATTTGTTCAACTTACTGGGTCTATCTCCCTACTCTTTGTTGGGGGCACTGTACAGCAGTCTTCTGACATGGACCTAGTTCATAAGATCGAAAGCACAAAACCTCAACCGGCTAAACATTGGACAGAAAAAGTCTTTCAGCTTTTCCCGGTCAGGGATCGCCACAGCATCCACTTATGATTGGCAGTGGATTTTTATGGTGTCGAGTTGCCAGCCCAGCTCCCAACCTTCAAAGAAAAATACTGAAATTCACTACAGCAAAATGTTAAACCTTAACAAAAACATCGTTTTTGTAGGTGGGGCAAATATTCCTACACCTCCAACATCCCTACTAATTATATATACCAACTCTAGGATTGCAATATAGTGGGGGAGGGGCCAATTCCCCAATCCCTGCTGCT